>NC_028640.1:55086012-55105217 GCF_001406875.1 Solanum pennellii | reverse complement strand
CCTTCCCCCCCCCCCCATCTAATCATTCACATAGTTCACATCCTCCTCATAGTACCACTCTATATATGATGCTGGTAAAGGTCTAGTCAAACAGTTCACAACATTTACCTTTTTCACACCATTACTCACATGTTTTAGTACCAATCCTAATTTTGTCCTCATCTGTTCTATTTCTTCCGATAAGTCATCATTATCCTGATTGGCTGCACAGTTTGGAAAGTAAAGGTATTCCTACCAATGCTTGCCTTTCTAGTCCTCCAGGATTTGTTGTCTTGAAGATTCTTTCAATCTTCTAAGGGATCTCCTCAAAGGTGCACTTACACTATGATCCTTCGGCAATAGTATCTAGTATCGCTTTTCCATTATCATTATGCCCTCTATAGAAATATTCCTTCAGTGACTTATCATCAGCGGGGATCTGGAACACTTTTCATAAATTTGATGAACTTATCATAAACCTGGTGAACCTATCTTAAGAATCGCTTATCTACTCTCCAGGAAGTGCAACGAAATTATTCAATTTATCCTTATAATTCAACTTTTTAGACACATGAAAGTACCTTTCCACGAACACCTTATACAGTTGGCCCCAAGTGTAGATAGAATTTTATGGTAACTATGAAAACCAGACAGCAACATCACCGGTCTATGACAATGGGAACACTCTCAACCCTATTACATTTAATCTTTTTTGGACTTCATAGATTACTCTTGCAAACACTCGAAAATTGGACATATGAACATAAGGATCCTTAGAAGGCAACCTAGAACTCTCACTTTATCAGAATGTTGGTTAAGACGAATGTCTGACCTGGAAACAATGGAGGGAGAACTATGTACCAAACTGATGATGCAGTTGCATCATAGTCTACTCTATTGTGATAGTGAAAACTTGGTATTGGTGGATGATGCACCTTTTCTGCATTCCGAATTTAACTACCACCATAGACCTAAACAAACTTATTAACAACCCTTGGAGACTGCACTTCAACTCTATCGCCTAGATTTTCTACGGTTGGATTGTTGTGTACCCCTTGATTATTCATTCTCCTCAAAGTTTTGTTCAATTTTGGATCGTAAGGGATCAAATGTTTGCCTTGACTCCATTTTCTATGCATACAATAGAGTAGAAACCTGAAGAAACAAAAAAAACATAAAATTAGGAAATACTTTATTAAAGTTCAACAATTGTAGTTATTTAATTTAAAAGTCATATTTCCTGACAGCGACATCAAACTTTGATATGCTCAAATTACACCTCCCTAATAAGTATAAGTGATCATTGTAAAATAATGAACCCAACTTATAGGTTAGGTTTGATCCCTCGAGGAATATTGTCTAGACTTAAATTACCTATCAATTATCCCTCGAGGAATATGGTCTAGACTTAAATTACCTATCAATTATATCCATTTAGTCTATGAATTTCCACGGGAAAAAAAGGGTTGTGGGGAATTGAAATAAAGTAACAAATTATTATGCTTCAGTAACAAATAGACAAGATTCAACTTTGTTGTATCAATTTGAGAAAGAAATTAGGGAATATGTGTTTCCCATAATCTCTTAATGCGGCAATCCTAATAATAGTAATCAGTTCTATCACATCCGGGAAGTACCCACTAGACGTAACCGCCGTCGTCCTCACAGAGGACTAGGATTGCCTCTTACAATTCATCGTGCATTCATCGGTTAAAAAGTGCGGAAAATTAAAACTTTTAAGAAACATCTATTTCATGAGGTTTTACTTAGACTCTCGTTTACACATAATGTATTTATAGCGAGTATACATACATTCCTCGTATAAAAAGATTACATAGCCTTCTATTTTATGTCATATATAGACAACATATATAATATAGTATAAAAAGGGGATGTATCATATTAAACCATCTAAACGGAATAGAACAATATGGGAATAGCCCTTGAACAAATGTATAAATATCACTTAGGGCTTACAATAATATCTTGAAATAACAAGAGTGAAATAATGATTGTCTTTAGACTATAGCAATGTAACATAGGTAGAGTGATAGAAAGGCATCATCCTTGGAACATGAGGACATACCCACACTTGGAAAAATGATTCAAGCCTTCCTTCAAAGTGGTCATGAACCCTTCAATGATCGGAACCTAAAATGTTGGGGGAAAAGGGAGAAATGGGGTTAGCACATCACTTGTACTACATATAGAACCATATGCACATACAACATAAAAATCATGCCAAAAGGGACATTTGTTCAAAAGCATGCAAAGTCACTATTGAAATACCTTAAGCACATTTAAGAACCAATACAAGTCAATAAGCACATATTACTTAATTCAAGACCATGTACATCACAAGACCAACAATATCAAGTATATCCAAGTCAACATGCATATCAAAATAATTGAGTACATAATAAAGACAACTCTATCATCAAGTTATAATATCAACAAGCATGAATAAGAGTTCATAATGTCAAATCCTAAGCAAGACCATCACTAACACACCCCATTAAGTCCACAAGTGCAACGACTAAGTAAGGCCCCCTCACTCAACCAAGTAAACCCAACAAGAACTATAAGATATATCCAACTTTAGATGCTATATCATTAAGAGTAGACATCATCATACTTTTACAATAAAGACCAACCACATGTTCATAAGTGAAACCAATAACACATAGTGTGATTAACATGTAAGATCAACGTATATATATTATTTATATTTATAAGCATATAAGCACATAAGGACATCCTTCTAAGACTTCCCTCAAGGCGTGCAATGTATAGGTAGAGTAGCATACCCCTATCTAGACTAAGTCAAACCCCTCAAGTCATCCTAGTACAGTCACTTTATTATTTAATTTTACTTTTGGTAACATCTTGCCTTAACCGACATAGACAACATGAGACAATGTGGAATCCGGTGTCATGGAACCCTACACCAAAAAAAGGTGGACTACTTGCGAAGGTAGTACCAAAACATGAGCATAGCATCTATGTGGATCCACTAGCTAGTATTCCTATAGAGACAATATAGTTCAAGAACTACGAGACGTAGTTGGGAACCTCTTTATGCTACATGAATTATAGTCTCCAATCTCATGAGTACAGTAGTAAACCTACCTCCCATATGTGGGAAGGGACACTACTCACTTCTAGTTCACTCAGTGCTAAGCTAGAGTCCCTTTTGAAATATATTTCATTAACAATCATAACTTAATTTAGGTCATAGGGTCTACCCCTTATATAGTCATAATCATTGCCAATAGGAATTGGATGATAACACCTTTCATTACAACTCTCATATGTGAGATTAGCACATTAACATCATTATATCATAGTAAGGCAAATAGGTACTTCATCACCAACCTTATATTATTACAACTTAAGCATAATCTCACAATTATATAATCTAGACATTTCAATTCAACGTCATACCATCCCTAATCAATATCATCATAAGGTATACTTCAATATAATTTCATCACTAAACACAAGTAATCATAATTGAAGTAAAGGTTTGAGATCACAAGACTTACCCAACCACCTTCACAAGCCATCATCAAAGGTTTTACCATAAACCATCCAATTCAACCTAATATTGCGTTTAATGTCATCACAAAATAATAGTTAACACAATAATGAAGTCAATTGAATCACTACACATCAATTCATCACTAGTTCATAACCTACAGTAAAATGGGAAAAGTTCATCTTCCACAAACTAGGTCAATTCATCAAGAACTAGCATCATAGAATCATAATAAGTCATAATCTAAGCATAATAAGTAAAATAAACCATAGACAATGCAATTTAGAAGATAAATTTCATAATAGAAAGAAACCAATAAGAATTCATCTTTTTGAAAACAAATTTTGAAGTAACCCTTTCGGGAAAGGAATTCAAAATGTGAAAGGATCCCATACCTTGTTAATTGTTGATGTTTGATGGAGAAAAGGACCCTTCTTGAAGCCCTAAGACCTTGACATATCCCTTCAATGGAGATCTTTTATTTGGGAGAGAGAAAGAAGAGAGAAGGAAGAGCAATTGTGTTTGACATATCCCTTCAATGGAGATCTTCTATTTGGGAGAGAGAAAGAAGAGAGAAGGAAGAGCAATTGTGTTTTTGGGAAATATGGGAGTTGGGTTAGTTTGATTAGGTTTAGGTATTTATATAAGTCATTAATAACTTAATTAGACCTCCTCTAACACCTAACTAATTAATTAACCACCTAATTAGTTAAATGACACAACTTAAAACTTAACAGTAAAATAGTGGTAGGACCTACGAGACCTCGATCGACGGCCCATTGGTCAACCTACACCCTTGCCCCCCTCCATCCTGCACAGCTGTCGATGGTGTCAGAGGCTGGTCCAATGAATCTTTGGTAAAAATGTCTAAGTGTCCAATGACGGTATCCATCGATGCCCCGTCGGTGGCCCTCGTATGTAGACACTGTGCAAGACATCTTTTTAGCCAACATGGAAGGGTCAACCTTGAGGACCCTTTGGTTGGTCCTTGGAGAGTCGTACCCAAATGTTTCGACTATAAACGAACCTAATACGCTTTAGACACCTTACTACCAAATTTCATTAAATTCCGACTCCTAAAACCTTGTCAAATAGGCTAAGGCACACTAGCACCTTTTGAATCAGTCTTCGGACGCCGTGGGCGTTCCTTGACGCTTTGATTCTAAAGCTTCCTAAAATGACTTATATACATTATATTTGAGCTTAAAACATTTTTAAAACTTTAAGAATCTCATGTTAAGCTCAAGATTAGGCTTTCGGAGTATTACATTATCCCCCCTTAGGAACATTTGTCCCTGAATGACATTAAAATCATTTGAGTGGAAAGGATATACTCAAGACTAGTTGCCCAACCAAAAACAACATACCAAAACAAGAGTTACAACTCAACATAAAACTTACACATAGCAATTCATAACCTAAATTACTACACATAAGAGCTCAAGATCACAACATGAGGAATCTCTTTCTCACATCAACATGATCTCAACATATCATTAAAGAGTCAATTATGCCAAAATTCCTTTTCAAAACATTTCAACATGCTCAATATCATTTCATGAAGACAACACATACCAAATACTCAAATAAGTGCAAATCAAGCAAAAGAGCGTTTCTATATAAAACTTCATTTTAGCAAAAACCTATATCCTAAACATGCACATCTTTGCAAAACAAATCAAATTCAATTTATTCATTATTTTCATTATTAGTTGGAACAACTGAACTTAATAAACAAAGAGAGGAGTGTAATGGACTTTATGTCGGCCTCGGCCTCCCATGTTGCTCCCTCAACTAGGTGGTTCTTCCATAACACATTTATGGAAGCCACCTCCTTGTTCCTTAACCCTTTTACTTGTTTATCAAGGATTTCAACCGGAACCTCCTTATAGGAGAGGTTCTCTTCCGCACCTACACCTTCAGTAGGAAGTATGAACTCGAAATCACCATAGAGTTCTTAAGCATGGAGATATGGAACACCGGATGAATCGAAGTCAATTCACTAGGTAATCTCAACTCTCATGCAACCTTGCCAACCCTTTGCAAAATTTCATAAAGGCCCACATAACGAGGACTCAACTTCCCTTTTTTTACCAAATCTCATCACTCCCTTCATGGGTGAAATTTTAAGATACACTTTATCAGCCTCTTCAAATTCTAAATCCCTTCTCCTATGGTTGGCATAAGACTTTTCCCGGCTATAGGTTGTTTTCAACCGATTCCTTATCATATGAACTATCTCCAAACTCTTACAAATCAATTCGGGACCCAAGAGTGGAGACTCGTGCACTTCAAACTATCTAATTGGAGACCTACATCTCCTACCATATAAGGCCTCAATAGGAGCCATAGATATAGATGAATAGTAACTATTTTCATACAAAAACTCAACCAAAGGAAAATGTCTATCCCAATTTCCCTTGAAGTTGATTATACAATATCTAAACATATCCTCAAGGATTTGAATAGTACGCTCTGCTTGACCATCCGTTTGGGGATAAAAAGCGCTGCTTAGATTCACCTTGGTACCCAAACCTTTTTTGAATGACCTACAAAACTTAGATGTGAATTATGCACCCTTTATCTGATATGATGGATAACGGAATACCATGGTGAAACACAATCTCATCTATGAAGATCCTTGCATAATCCTACGCTGAGTAAGTGGATTTGACGGGAATAAAATGAGCGGATTTGGTCAACCTATCCACAACCACCCGTATAGAGTCATGTTACTTTCATGTTCGAGGCAAACCTATAACAAATTCCATATTAATATCTTACCACTTCCAAGTGGGAACTTGGATTTCTTGGAGTAGACCACCCGACTTTTGGTGTTCGGCCTTCACTTGTTGACAATTTAGACATTTTGCAACAAATTCCGCTATGTCCCTTTTCAAACCATCCCACCAAAACACTTCTCTAAGGTCATGATACATCTTTGTAGAACCCGGATAAATGGATGAAGGGGAATCATGAGCTTCCTCAAGAATCCGGTTTCTCAAGTCATTAAAATTGGGCACACACAACCTTCCTTGATACCTCCAAACATCATCCCCTCATACGGCGAATGACTCATCTGTGAACATATTTCACTAGGTATTTCTTGGGTTTTTCTACATGAAACACACTAGCCATAGTCATACGATTTATAGCATCCACAACTACATTTGCCTGCCGAGGTGGTAGAGAACACTCATGTCGTAGTCTTTCAACTATTCCAACCACCTTCTTTATGGAGATTTAACTCTTTTTGAGTAACACATATTGAACACTCTTGTGGCCGGTATACACATCAACATGGAAACCATACAAATAATACCTCCATATTTTCAAGGCAACTACCCCGGTCGCTAACTCAAGATCATGAGTTGGATAATTCTTCTCATGCACCTTAAGTTGTGTGGAAGCATAAGCTACTACTTTACCATGTTGCATAAGACACACCCTAAGCCCACTCGGGATGCATCACAATATAAAACAAAGCCCTTGGTACCCTCCGATAAAGTCAACACCGGAGCGGAGGTAAGCCTCTCTTTCAAGATTTGAAGCTTCTTTCACATGCCTCCAACCACTCAAATTTCATACTCTTTTGGGTCAAGGTAGTCAAGGGAGATGCAATGGAGACAAAACAATCCACAAACCTCCTATAATATCCCGCAAGACCCAAAAAGCTTCTAATGTCGGTTGGAGTCAATGGTCTAGACCAATTCTTGACCGCCTCGATTTTCCTTGTATCAACCTCAACTCCCTTACTAGAGATGATATGACCAAGAAACACCACCAACCTCAACCAAAACTCACATTTGCTATACTTGGCAAATAATTGGCTTTCCTTAAGCACATGCAACACCACCCTCAAATGGTCCATGTGTTCACTCTCTATTTTTGAATATACAAAGATGTCGTCAATGAAGACAATGATAAATGAATCTAGGTAACTTCGAAATACTCTATTCATGAGATCCATAAACGCCGCCAGGCATTAGTGAGACCAAAGGACATTAATGAGAACTCATAGTGACCATATCTAGTCCAAAATGCCATTTTTAGTATATCCTCCCATCTCACCCTAAGTTGGTGATACCCCAATCTCAAGTCAATCTTAGAAAAGTAGCTTGCCCCTTGGAGTTGATCAAACAAGTCATTAATCTGAGGGAGAGGATACTTGTTCTTAATAGTGACTTTATTGAGTTGGCGATAATTGATGCACATTCTAAGGGACCCATCCTCTTCTTCACAAACAATACAGTGCACCCCATGGAGAAATACTAGGTCTAATAAAGCCTTTGTCTAGAAAGTCCTCGAATTGAGCCTTCAACTCTTTAATTTCAGCCGAAGCCATCCGATAAGGAGGAATTAAAATGGGGTTGATATCTGGTAGCAAGTCAATATCAAAATCAATTTCCCGTTAGGGAGGGATTACGGGAAGATTATTAGAAAAGACCTCCGGAAATTCCTTCACTACGGGGACTAACTCAATTGGAGGATTTTTGGAGTATAAATATTTGACTCTTACAATATGGTATAAACACCCTTTTGAGATCATTTTACAAACTTCCAAACAAGAAATGATACGACCTTTAGGAATAGAATTTCCGCACTTCCACTCGAAGACGGGTTCATTTGGAAAATTAAACTTGGCAATTCTTGTCCTACAATCAATTGAAGCAAAACAATCATGCAAACAATCCATCCCCAAGATGACATCAAAATCGACCATATCAAGTTCTACTAATTCAACATAAGTAACTTTTATTGGGCAACATTATAGGACAATTTCTTTATACCCTCTTTGCAATTACCGACTCACCTAACGGGGTAGTTACTATAAAAGGTTCATTTAGAATATCGGCCAAAACATCAAACTTCCTAGGTATCAAGGAGTAATAAAAGAAAATTTATCACGCCGATTAAGTAAAGCATAGACATCAATAGAAAAGACTAGTAACATACTGTTCACCACATCGGGAGAACTCTCTTGTTCAACTCTAGAGCGAAGTGCATAAAAGTGATTCTTCTTTGGAGCATCCACATTAGAACCACTAGCTTGATCTTGCCTGCTTCCTTTGTCTTGCCCCTTTATATTTGGGCAATCCCTAACCTTGTCGCCGCTCTTGCCACACCCAAAGCAATTGTCCGTCCCAACAAGGCAATCACCATAATGCTTCTTGCCACACTTTTCACAAGTTTATTTTTTTTCAAACACAAAAACAATGAAACGAGTATAGTGTTTTTTTTTATCTTATTAATGACGTAAAATACAGCTGCAAGGCAACATACCATGTGCAAAAACAACTTGTCAACTCAGCACATGTTTTTCAAAACCCTACCAGCTATATATAAATAAACCAAATTATTGAGTAAAACCAAATAAAATCAATCCCCCTTTTACTTTCCAAAAAGAAAGAAAAAAGAAAACAAAAGTCCCTATTATTGTAGTTGTTTGATATGGTACTCTTAGTTGGAAAAATTACCCATTTTCTGAAAAACATGGAGAACCATCATCATCATCATAATAACAATTCAGAAGCCTTATTAGCTTCTTCTTTGCAAGGTTTTCGATCCGCAATATTGAAAATCTTGAACAAAATCTTGCAAATTTCAGAACCAGAGACATAACTGGAATTTCAGTTTTTGTCCCTAGTTTGGATTCATAAATGTGTTGATGTAATTCCATTGATTAATAGGGATTTTGCAAAGCTTGTGGTTGAAATAGAGCATCCAATGAACAAATGGGGAAAATCACAAATTGAGGAGTATTTGGATTATAGCTTGAGTTTGTTAGAGCTTTTGAATTCTGTAACTTCTGTTGTTTCTCATTTAAGTCATGCTAAACTTTGCATCTCTCAGGGATTGAGCTTAATTGGAAAAAATTCTGATCCGTTGGTGGTTTTAGAACATTTAAAAAATCACTTTTCACAAGTTGGCTTCTTTCTAGGTGAGCTAGTATTTTTACCTTTTGAGGCGTAGGAGTAGACACCCTATCATCACGAGCCTTGGAAATTTGGAAGGAGCTCTTTTAGGAAACTTCTTATTGAACCTAGGCTTGCCTTGAATTTCAAGCCTACTCTTTGAGGAACCACTTTCATAAAAACCTTGCCTTATTGGCATCCCTATTCTTCCTTCTTAAGCTAGTTTCTTCCACTTATTGATCATGAACCATTAGACAAGAGATATTCATGTTATTATGAAACATAGCCTTAAGATATTCTTCCACCAAGTCATCAGAAACCCCCGTAAGAAAATGATTTAGCCCTTTGGTTTGAAACCAAGGATGGAGCATACTTGGACAACTTAGTAAACTTTAAATAGTAGTCAAGTACACTCATACCTCTTTGACGAAGGTTGATAAGTTCTTCCACGTTATCTTCCCTCACCTCTCTAAGAAAGACCCTATCAACGAAAGCACTCTTGAAAATCTCCCAAATCACTGGACCACCTCTTAGTGCCCTATTATCCCTCCACTGCATGTACCAAGTTTGGGCCACATCTTTGAGTTGATAGGACGCCAACTTAGCCTTTTCAATTGAGGTCACACCCATAGCATAGATAATCTTATAGAACTCATCGAGGAAATCTTGAGGGTCCTCATCGGACTTCGACCCGAAGTATGTAGGTGGATTCATTATAGTGAAGTCTCTCAAACGATAGGCCACAGTGGTAACATGTTGAGACACTTGAGATCCAACCTCCCTATTCCCTTGGGTTGTCATATCTTGGACTTGAGAAGTGACGGCATTAGCTTGAGAGGTCATGGATATTGACAAAGTGAAAAAACTGCTCTAATCTCTCCATTGGTCGTCGGTGGAGTAACAGCCAGAACTTGATCACCCACAACAACTTCTTCAAGTGAGGGGCTTTATTGTCTTGCGGAGGAGCTTCGTTGTCATGAACCCCCACATTAGATATCCCTTCCTTGGACCTTCGAGAAACTTCCCTTCGAGTATTCATACCTATAACCACAATACAAAGTTTAGGTGAAAGCACAAGAATCTAGAGGCACGATGTAGGAATACAAGAAGATGAGAGTTTCTAAGCATCACATAGTTTCTCATTCATAAGTGTGGCGCGCTTCACAATTATGAATAGGAACCTACAGAGACTTGGTTTAATTAGACATCATTTCTACGTATATTCAACCTCATGCTCTGATACCAATATTTTCAGATCCGGGAAGCACCCACTAGACGTAACGGCGGCGGCGTCTTCAGAGAGGACTAGGAATAGCCTCTTAGCATTCATCATTACATTCATAGGTTAAAAAGTGCGGAAAATTAAAACTTTTCATCTATATCTATTTCATGAGGTTTACTGAAATGTCTCGCTTACAAATATTATATTCATAGCGAGTATACATAGACTCCTAACATAAAAAAAATTTACATAATCTTCTACTTATATGCCACATATGGACAACATACATAATATAGTCTTAAAAGGGATGTCTCATATTATACCATATAAACAGAATAGAACAATATGGGTATAACCCTTGCAGAAATGTATAAATGTCACTTAGGGCTTACAACAATATCTTGAAATAACATGAGTTAGACTATATCAATGTAACATAGGTAGAGTCATATAAAGGAATCATCCTCGGAACATAAGGACATACCCACACTTGGAGAAATTATCCCAAGCCTTCTTTCAAAGTGGTAACGAAGCTTTAAACGACTGGAACATAAAATGTCATGGAAAAAGGAGAAATTGGATTAGCACATCACTTGTAATAAGTATAGGATCATATGCACATACAACATAGAAATCATGCCACAAGGGACATTAGTTCAATAGCATGAAAAGTCACTTTGGAAATACCTTATGCACATTTAAGAACCAATACAAGTCAATAAGCACATATTACTTAAGTCAAGACCATGTATATCACAAGACCAATTATATCAAGTATAGCCAAGTCAACATGCATATCAAATAATTGAGTGCACAATCAAGACAACTCTACCATTAAGTTATAATATCAACAAGCATGCATAAGATTTCATAAACTCATATCCTAAGAAAGACTATCACTTATACACCCCCATTAAGTCCACAAGTGAAATGAATAAGTAAGGCCCCATATCCTCACTCAACCAAATAAACCCAATAAGAACTATAAGAAATGTCCAACTTCACATACATATCATTTAGAGTAGACATCATCATACTTTAACAATAAAGACCAACTACATGTTCATAAGTGAAACCATTATCACATAGTGTCATTAACATGTAAGATCAACATATATATATCATATTTATAAGCATACAAGCACGTAAGAACATCCTTCTAAGGCTTCCCTCAAGGCTAACTAGTGGAATGTATTGGTAGAGTCTCATTCCCTACCTAGACTAAGTCAAATCCCTTAATTCATCCTAGTTTGAATTCACTTTATTATTTCATTTTACTTTCAATAACATCTTTCCTTAACCAACACAAATCACATGAGCCAATGTGGAATCAGGTGTCATTGAACCCTACACCGAAAGAAGGCGGACTACTTTGCAAGGTAGTACCTAAACATGAACATAGCACCTATGTGGATCCACTAGATAACTTTCTATAGGGGAAAAATAGTTCAAGAACTACGGGATGTAGTAGCAACCCTCTTTATGCTACATGCATTATAGTCTCCAATCTCATAAGTACATTAGTGAACCTACCTTCCCTATGTGGGAAGGGACACTCCTCACTTCTATTTCACTCGGTGCTAAGCTAGAGTCCCTTTTGAAATGTCTTTCATTAACAATCATAACTTAGTTTAGGTCATAGGGTCTACCCCTTATATATTCATAGTTATAGATCAATAGGATTTGAATAAGAACACCTTTCATTACAACCCTCATATGTAAGATTACCACATTAACATAATTATAGCATAGTAAGGCACATAGTTACTTCATCACCAACCTTATATCATTATATCTTAATCATAATATCATAATCACATAATCAAGACATTTCAATTCAATATCATACCAACCCTATCAATCTCACTGTAAGGTAAACTTCAATATAATTTCATCACAAACACAAGTAATCATAATTGAAGTAAAGGTTTGAGATCAGAAGACTTACCCAATCTCCTTCACAAGATATCACCCAAAGTTTTACCACAAACCATCCAATTAAACCCAATAATGGGTGTAATGTCATCACACAATAGTAATTAACACAATAATGAAGTCAATTAAATCACTACACATCAATTCATCACTAGTTCATAAACCTAGGGTAAAAGGGGAAAATGTCATTTTCCACAAACTAGGTTAATAAATAACGAACTAGCATGAACGAATCATAATACATCATATTCTAAGTACAATAATTAAAACAAACCATAGATAATGTAATATAGAAGATCAATTTCGTAATAGAAAGAAACCCATAAGAATTCATCTTTCTGAAACACATTTTTAAGTAACCCTTTGTTGATAGGAATGCCAAAGGTGAAAGGATCTCAGACCTTGTTAATTGTTAAATTTTGATGGAAAAAAGCACCTTTATTTAATCCCTAAGAACATGACCTATCCCTTCGATGGAGTTCTTTTATTTGGGAGAGAGAAAGAAGAGAGAGGAAAAGCAACTGTGTTTATGGGAAATATGGGAGTTGGGTTAGTTTGATTAGGCTTAGGTCTTTATATAAGTCATTAACCAACATAATTAGAACTCCCCTAAACCCTATCTAATTAACTTACCACCGAATTAATTAAATGACACAACTTAAAACTTAACAGTAAAATAGTTGTCGGACCTACGAGACCTCGATCGACGGTCCATAAGTCCACTTACACCCTTGAACCCCTCCGTCCCGCATATTCGTAGATGGTGTCAGAGACTGGTCCGAATGGACCTTTGGCAAAAATTTCTAAGTGTCCAACGACAGTGTCCATTGACGCCCCGTCGTTGGCCCTCGTTGGTAGACACTATCCCTGACAACTTTTTAGCCAACATGGAAGGGTCCTCCTCAAGGACCCTTTTGTGGTCCTTGGGGAGTCGTACCCGGGCATTTCGACTAAAATAAATTCTAATACGCTTTAGACACCTTACTACCAAGTTTTATTCAATTTTGACTCCTAAAATCTTATCAAATAGGCTAAGGTACACTAGCACCTTTTGCACTAGTCTTCGGACGTCGTAGTTGTTCCTTGACAATTTGATTCTAAAACTTTCTAAATGACTTATGTATATTATATGTGACCTTGTAACAGTGTTACAACTCTTAGAATCTCATGTTAATCTCTAGATTAGACTTTTGACTTTCGGAGTATTACAATTTCCTAGTATTTTACATGCAAAGTTGGTAAGTTAGGTATCCCTAATTTATTAGTTCTCCAAGTAGGGAATTTCACATCGTACCATGGTCCGACTACGGGTGTATGCTTTACTAAACCTTACCTTTTACCTCATATTAGGCATCACACCAATGTATGACTTAATTTTCACCCTCACTTCAATTGATATTAGACTAATAGATAGAATCCACTAAATATTGTTAATTCTTTTCTTATTCACTACCTCCTTGGTATGGAAAGTAGGAACAATGCGGGTTATAATGTTGTGCACCGTTAAAAATACTTCTAAGCGAAAGAACTAACATTACATGCATAAACACTATTAAAAAATTACTTGACTTTGTTAATTTATCATGGTTTCTACAACCCTAGTTGTGGATTTAGCAACTCATGCTTGAAAGAACAAAATTCATAATTGGGTAAATAGAATTCATGAACTTACAAGTAGAATTGATGAAAACCCAAAATTTTCAAAGTTAAACTTGCATAAAATGAATTCCAGAATGGTAATTGCTAAGAGTTTGCAAATTACTTCATCTACGAACAAAACTAATACTTTATAATAATATATAACACCCAAAAAATGAGGTTTATGACTCCTATTTATAGAAAATAAATCCTAAGAAAACAGTAAACAAAATAAGTAAATAAGTTGTCTGGAAGCAGTATAAATTGATGTTTCGACCCACAAACTGTGGGTCGACGTACTATCTGTGGGTCCCTTTCTTGGCTCATCACTTGGATAAATTCACCAGGTATTAGAACCTTCAATTATATGGGCGGTCGCTTCACAACTCACTCAAGTGAACCTTAGAATCACCTTTGGTAGGATGATCTCATGTTCATGTGATTGATGTATTTGTAAGTATGTGTATATCATTATAGGTGGTCTTAAGGATCATTTAGGTGTTCCCAGAGATGGTGTATTGGCAGTCACTCTTTGTCTTACTTAAGTGAGTCTTAGGATAACTTTTAGTGAGGGAATTATATGTTAAAAGATGTGCAAAGTGAACCTAATGAACTTCACTGTAACAGTGAAGAACTTCACTGTAACAAAGAACTTCACTGTAACAGTGAAGAACTTCACTATACAGTGAAGTGAGTTCACTTTAATGTCTTCTTAAAAATGTGACTAATTGCTTAAATGATTTCTCATTTGTTTCTAAGTTGGTAAATGTTGTTCTTATGCTTATAGTATGATGTTTTAATCAAAATTCATGAAAAGAATGTTATTTACTAAATGTTCCTTTTTCGTGGTTTTTGCATGGCTTCCATACTTAGTGTATCTAATGTGCTAACCCCTTCTTTTCCCTTTTTGACTAAAGTGTAGGGAATTGTAAGTCTTGATGTTCCATGGAGCATGATAGGTTTCTAAGGGTTGAATATGAAGTATTGGTGAGTCCTCATCGATTAAAGGACAATAACCACACGTGTTCCCTTGTGTCATTAGTCTTTATTTTATGTCTTGTATGGGATTATTCCAAAGTGTTATATACTCTTAAGTTTAGACGGTTCAAGGAGATGTTGTAAAGGTTTAATGTTTTAAATAAAAGTCTTCCGTATGTGTAATATTTATGAAAAGAGTTCTTTGTGTGTTAAGAAACTTGTAAATTATTACTCATTTTAGTATGTTTATTATGCAATGAATGGTACGAGTAGCTTAGATGAGACTTCTTGAAGTATCATTTGCTGTGTGGCGACACAAGAACGCTCTAACTTCTAGGGTGTACTTGTGGTTCATGACAAGCTTGTTATCAGAACATAAGGTTTAAGGAGTGTATTGTTGTCTCATTAACCACATCTAGTAGAGTCTTGTTTATAATGTGAAGCACGCCACATTATTAATAGGAGGCTATTGGGTTCTAGGAAAAGTTTCACTTCTTCATTGATCGAATCGTGCCTAAGAGATTTATATATTGTGTATTTCCCTTGTTTCCCTTATGTGTTGGTTCCTCGAAGGTGACTTTGTGAAGTTTGGGTTGAGGGAGAGAAAAGATGATATGTGACTTGTTGGATGAGGTGTGAAAGATGGTGTTGATGACCTTTGGTAGTCTTAGTTACCTTTTGAAGGGTAGTTACGTTTGAAGAATGGTAAGGTATTGTGTGAGAATGTAAAGGAGTGGTTGTTGAGGTGGTTTGAATTTGTTTAAGACCCAACTATAGGAAGGAAGGTGAAGAGATTGGAAAGAGTAAAGGTGAGTTATCCTAGTAAGGGAGATGTAGTGGTTAGATGATGAGACCTATTGACATTCTTTAGTCTTCATAAATAGACCTTGGTAAGAAAGTGTTAGTAAGGTTTAAGGTGCCTTGAGGGAGTTCCTTGTAGTAAATATTTTGTTGACCTGAGAATGGGTTTCTCCTTAGTGGGGGAGTATAGTGAAAAGTATGGTTGTTGGGAGTGAGGTGCCCTTAACCTTTCTTTATGTGTTTATTCAAGCCTAATACAAAGAGTTCTTAGTAATTTTGATTATGTAGGAGTCTTTTGTGGAAGATGAGTTCAAAATATACTTGTTTTGATTGAAGTTTTGTTGAGCAAGAAAATGAGTTTTCATGCATGGTATCTTCTCATGATTCATGTGCATCTAGTGAAGGTTGCCTATTGTTTCATATAGATTAATAGTGATGATGGCTAAATGGTTATATGAGATTGATTTGTTGAGCATCTATAAGGAATTTCTGAAGTGTTGCATGTTCATTATAAAGATTGTCTGCTCATTGTGAAAATGTTTGAAAAATGACTAATTTATTCTTTGCTCGAAAATTGTTGTAATGTGATTAGAACTGATGTATATGAGTATGATATTTAATATATAATGAGTTTTTGTTTTTTAGAATTAAGCATGTGAGTTTCATAGCATAATGAGTTATAAAATTCCTTCTAGTTTCTTGTTGTGTTGTGAATCTCTTGATTATGTGAAATTGATGTTTTTTTCTTGATTATGTGCTATATGGTATGGTTGTGAGTTGTTAATTTGAATCTCTATTCTTGGAAGTGTTCAGAGTGGCAAATGTCATTCGGGGACGAATATTGTCCAAGTGGGGGAGAATGTAAGACCCCGAAAATGACTTAGGTGAAGGTAGAGTCTAACATGTTTGTCATGATGGTCTAAGGTTCTAAAATGGTTTATAATGTGGGTTTGAGGCAGTGTCTAAGAATTAAGGTGCATTGGAAGTCAAACGTTAAGGGACGACCAAGACGTTCGACGATTAAGTAACCTCTGTGCCTCGTATGTGGTTTTATGTGTTTCAAGTTTCATGAAGTTTGGAGGTCAAATGTCCAAGAACGTCCATGATGTTCAAAAGGTTTGCATTGAAACGACCTTACGTGTTGTATGTTTCGTCGAGTTTTACGTGTTCATTTTGGATGAAACTGATGTGGTAGGTCCTAAACTCGTATACGAGCATATTTTGGTTGGGAACATCCGGGCAAACATCCCCAAGGACCATTCAAGGGTCCTTGAGGAAGGACCCAAAGTTGGTGCCAAAACTGTCCAAGACAGCCCAACCAACGGTTGGCAATCGACGCCCAGTGGGTCAGTCAACGCCCGTTGGTGGTGCCTCATCGATGGACACTTAGGTGTGTGGGAGAGAAAGCCAAGGACAGGTCTCAATCCCATACCACGGACCAATAGGATGGTCCATTGGTCAAGGGACGGACCATTGATGGGCAACCGTCGATGGTGTTAACCTGCGTGCAGTCCACTGTAAGTTCAAGGGGTTAATTGCTAATTTCACCCCACGCACCTATAAGTCTTTGGATGGTTGTTTTGAGTATTTATAGGTATTTTAAGAGTATATAAGTCATTAAACTCTCATTTAAACCCTAACACCTAAATCAAAACACATTCCTTCCCAAAGTTTCTTCAAAAACCTCCATGAGAGTTCAAGGTGATGATGGAGCTTGAAGATGGTTCTTCAATGGAGTTTCTTCTTCAATTATAATTGGTTTCTTCTAATAAGGTATGCGAGTTCTTAATTGAAGGCTTTCTATCACCTTAGAGCCAATTTCAAAGATGATTTTCAAAGATTTCAAAAAGATGGAAAAGTCAAATTTCTACTCTAAGTCTTGGGTTCTTACATGAAAGGTTTTTAAACGTTAAGATATGATGCTATTGATGTATAGTTGATGACTTCCAATGAAATTCTCCATGGACCCTTGACCTTCACAAAACTCTCAATTTGACAAAAATATGAGTTATGTGATCATGCTTTGATATTGATGAATTCAAGTGTAGATTGTTAAATAGAGAATAGTCTCAAAGATTGTCTCATCTCATACCATCTAAACGATCATAGAAATTTGGGCATAGCCCTACATAAATGTAAATAAACCACAAATAGGCTTATACAAATCGTACTCAAATAAAAATAGAATGAACATAAGAGTCTTAGAAAACAAAGCAACTTCATAAGCAATATAATGGAATCGCCCTTGGAAAGTGAGAACCTACCTACTTGGATGATAGAGAATATCCAAGCCTTCTTCAAGTCGTCTCAAATGAGCCTTCAACGACCGAAACCTAAAATGTTTGGGAAAAAGGAAGAAAATGGGGTTAGTACGCCACTTGTACTAAGTATGAGACCATATACACAAATAAGAGCAAAACATAATTAAAAGGGGACATTTGGTTTAAACCATGCTCATTTACCCTTTTAAAAGTCTTATGCACAATCAAGCAAATCATACCAAATAACAATACATACTTACTAACTCAACCAAGTAATATGCATATCAACATAATTGAACCCATAACCTAATACAACCCTATCATCAAGGAATGACATCACAAGCATGAAAAACAGTTAATGATAGCAAAATAAGCAAGACAACTATCTATGTATCCTTATCAAATCAACAAGTGCAATGACCAAGCAAAGCCCCATAACATTACTCAATCAAGCAATCCAACAAGAATCATGACTAAAACCCTACTTCACATAACATGACATTTAGATATATATTTCATCTTACTTTAACAATATAACCCAACACATTGTAACGAACTGTTTAGTCGATTCGAGCAGTAAGATTAGTTTGATAAAAACTGACTGGGTCGACGGACCACGTGACGGACCGTCATGGTCACGACGGCCCGTGATGGATTCTGTCTTCCCATACTTGTAAATTTTCTTCTGCTACTTTTCTCATTACCCTCGACGACAACTAGGACGAACCGTCATAGGCACGACGGACCGTCGAGGGGCTTCGTTCCAAAACACTTAAACTCTGAAAATCTGGGTACTGAGATCGACTCTCTGAACTTCGCGACAGACCTGCAGGACGGACCGTCATAGACACGACGGACCGTCACAGGTTGCGTAACCTAACTGGGTCGGATTTCTGCTAAAAGTTTTAAAGGGGTGTTTTGGACTATTCATGACAAAC
>NC_028640.1:55079068-55080245 GCF_001406875.1 Solanum pennellii | reverse complement strand
CCATTTGAGGCACTGTATGGGAGGAGATGTAGGTCTCCCGTTGGCTGGTTTGATGCATTTGAGGTAAGACCTTGGGGTACCGATCTTCTGAGGGAGTCGTTAGATAAGGTAAAATTCATCCAGGATAAGCTTCTAGCAGCTCAGAGCAGGCAGAAGGAATATGCAGATCGAAAGGTTAGGGACTTGAATTTATGGAGGGTGAACAAGTCTTACTGAAGGTTTCACCCATGAAAGGGGTGATGCGGTTTGGTAAGCGAGGTAAACTTAGTCCAAGGTATATTGGGCCATTTGAAGTCCTGAAGCGTGTGGAGGAGGTGGCTCATGAATTGGCGTTGCCTCCAGGACTCTCAGGAGTGCACCCGGTATTTCATGTGTCTATGCTGAAGAAGTACCATGGGGATGGAAACTACATTAGTCGCTGGGATTCAGTCCTTCTTGATGAGAATTTGTCTTATGAGGAGGCGCCGGTTGCTATTCTAGCTAGAGAAGTCCTCAAGTTGAGATCGAAAGAGATTGCATCTATCAAGGTTCAGTGGAAGAATCGGCCAGTCGAAGAGTCTATTGGGAGAATGAGGCGGATATGCAAGAAAGATATCCCCACCTTTTTACAGATTCAGGTACTCTTTCTCGCCCTTGCTTTTCTTCCTGTGATCGTTCGGGGACGAACGATGGGTAAATTGGTATCTATTGTAACGACCTGTTTAGTCGATTCGAGCAGTAAGATTAGTTTGATAAAAACTGACGGGGTCGACGGACCACGCGACGGACCGTCATGGTCACGACGGCCCGTGATGGATTCGGTCGTCCCATACTTGTAAATTTTCTTCTGCTACTTTTCTCATTACCCTCGACGACAACTAGGACGAACCGTCATAGGCACGACGGACCGTCGAGGGGCTTCGTTCCAAAACACTTAAACTCTAAAAATCTGGGTACTGAGATCGACTCTCTGAACTTCGCGACGGACCTGCAGGACGGACTGTCATAGACACGACGGACTGTCACAGGTTGCGTAACCTAACTGGGTCAGATTTCTGCTAAAAGTTTTAAAGGGGTGTTTTGGATAATGAATTATATGATAATTAGGGTAAAAGAAAAGAATCTAGAGAAGAAAAAGAAAAAGACATAGAAGGAGAACGAACGAGCGAGAGAGAGAACGAAGAGGAAAGCAAAAGGG
>NC_028640.1:55068104-55078760 GCF_001406875.1 Solanum pennellii | reverse complement strand
AGGAATAATGGATCGGAGTGTCACATTCCGACACGTAGGAATAATGGATCGGAGTGTCACGTTCTGACACACAGGATTAGTGGCTCGGAGTGTCACGTTCCGACACATAGCATTAGGGGATCGGTGTGTCACGTTCCGACACGATAAGAATAAAGAGAAGAAATCTTGAATTAACTTAATATACTCGATTTCAAAGAATCTAATTCCCAAATGAGTATGGTGTGGAGGCTTGAGTCCTCATAGATGTGCTTGAGGGTGTTGCCAATGGTTCTTGTACCTGTTGATCGTCACCTGTTGAGTATTGTGGTTAGTTTTACATTATTATTCCATATATATTGTTTTCTATTTTGATTTTGGCCGATGATACCTACTCAGTACTTGTTCCTTTTACTGACCCCTACTTTTATGTTCTTGTTGTTGTTTTGTGGAGTGCAGCAAGTGCACCAGTGACTTCGACTCGTCCGCAACTCTAGCCAGTCTTCAGCACGTCAGATTTCAGGGTGAGCTATTGCTCCTAGCTCGGACTGGATTCTCTCATTCACGTCTTGATGTCTTTGAAGTTTGGACATGGACCATTGTTTTACTTATTTTAGTTCTTAATTACTCTTAGACTTAGAAATTTGAGGATAGATGTTCTTGATGTGATGACTTCCAAATTTTGGGGATGATAAGTATTATATTTTAGAAGTTTATTTAATTGGTTATCTTAATGTGTTTTGGTCTTCCGCATTATATTTTGTTATTCAAAATTTATATACTGGTAAGCGTTGGGGTTTAGATTTGTTGGTTCACTCACATAGGAGGATAAGTGTGGGTGCCACTCGCGGCTCGTTTTGGGTCGTGACACACATACTCATAAGTGAATAATCAACATATAGTATCAACAATGTGCAAGTTCATCATATACATATCATATATCATCATAAACACAAACATACATAAGAACATCCTTTTAATACTCCACTCAAGGCTAACTAGTGCAATACTTAGGTAGAATCCCATACACCTACCTAGACTAAGCTAGACCCCTTAGGTTATCCTAGTTAGAGTTCAATTCTTAATTCATTTTACCTTTTGGGAACATCTTGCCCTAACCTACATAGACCACATGAGCTAGTGTGGAATCTAGTGTCATAAAACCCTACATCAAAAGAAGGCGGACTACTTGCCAAGGTAGTACCAAAACATAAAACATAGAAACTATGTGGATTCACTAGCTAGTATTCCTATGGGGGCAACATATTCAAGAACTAGGAGATATAATTGTGACCCTCTTTATTCACTATGCATTGTAGTCTCCAATCTCAAGAGTACTTTAGTGCTACTACCTTCCCTATGTTAGAAGGGACACTCCTCAATCTAGTTCACTCGGTGCTAAGCTAGAGTCCCTTTTTGAAATGTTTGTAAGCCTTTAATTATTAATAATACCTTAGTTTAGGTCATAGGGTCTACCCCTTGTATAATCATCATCAATAATATCTCAAGAAGAATTCTATGAGTATAATACCTTTCATTACAATTCATATAAGTGAGATTAGCACATTGCATCTCCTTCATAGTTCATCATTTAGGCCTTACCATAAACCATCATTTCAATCCAATTTAGATGTACCACATCATAATTCAATAGTCAACATGATAACAAGGCTAGAAGAGTCACTACACCATAATTCAATACTAAATAAAAGCTCAAGACAAGATACTTAGGTCAATTCTCATAACCTAGATCACTTCTCAAGAACTAGTATGAAAGACTACAAATGATCCTAATTTGTTCATTATTAGTGTAACAACATCATCTAATAGTGATTTAACCAACAATCAATTCAATTGAATCAATCACAACCTAATTCACATCAAGATCAAACCTAGGGTTAAGGGTAAAGGATCATGTTTTTCGATTTAGAACAAACCATCACAAATTATCATAATAAAGTTAAAATACATGTTAATATATTCATTATATCCTAAATAAATCATAAACAACTCTGTATATGACATAAAATTCGTAATTGAATGAAACCCACCTAAAAACTATACTTTTTAAAATGCTTTGAGGAGCCCTTTAAGGAAAGAAGTCTCAAAGGTGAATTAGATCCCATACCTCAACGTTTGATGAAGATTTGATGGTGAAATCTTCCCTTTACAGCCCCCAAAACCTCCCCCTATCTTGTCTTCAATGGTGTCTTCCAATAGAGAGAGAAAGAAGAGAGAAGAAAGAGAGTTTATTTTGTGAGGTGAGTTTAGACTAATGGTATTTATATTGGGGCTAAATTAACTTAATTATATTACCTTAAAAACATAATTAATCACCTAACCCACTAACTAATTAAATGAAACCAACTTTAAAATGTGAAGGAAAGTTGCAAGCCCATCGATGAGACCTTGACCGACGGGTCGTTGGTCCATCGATGGCTAGGCCTCCCTTCCGTACTGCAACCATAGTTCTTGTCAGAGACTATGAAATTGGGTTTATTCAACATTTTGGCGTCGACGCCCCGTCGATCCACACAAGAGCCGTCTTGTCCCTTTCGTGGTTGCACACTGCCTTGGCAGTGTTGCCACCTACGTGCTAGGGTCCTCCTCAAGGGACCTTGGTTGGTACTTGGGGATTTCTACCCAGACATTTCGACCACGAATCAATTTTAAAACATGTTATAAACACTTCCACCTAATTTCATGAATTTCCAACTCGTAAAAGCTAGTCAAATAGGCTAAGGCACGCTAGCACCTCTTAGCACTAATTTCTAAACGTCATGGACGTTCTTGGACGTTTTGGTTCCTAAACTTCCTAAATGACCTATATTCAATAATTTAGGTGTTAAAACAGTAATTAGACCCCATGGAACCTATTTTAGTTTTTAAGACTCATCTTGGATTTTTGAAGTATTACATGTAAGGGATTGTACGAGCAAATGCTTCACAACTCACTCAAGTGAACCTTAGAAACCATTGGTATGAGGATCTCATGTTCATGTGATTGATGTATTTGTAAGTATGTGTATTTCATTATAGGTGGTCTTAGAAATTATTTAGGTGTGCCTATAGAGGGTGTATGGGCAGTCTCTCTTTGTCTTGCTTAAGTGACTCTTAGGATAGATTTTAGTGAGGGAATTATATGTCAAAAGGTGTGCACAGTGAAGTTAATGAACTTCACTGTAACAGTGAAGAACTTCACTGTTACAGTGAAGTGAGTTCACTACAATGTCTTCCTAAAAATGTGACTATTTGCTTAAATGGTTTCTTATGTGTTGTTAAGTTGGTAAATGTTGTTTTTATGCTTATAGTATGATGTTTAAATCAAAATTCATGAAAAGCATGTTATTTACTAAATGTCCCTTTTTCATGGTTTTGGCATGGCTTCCATACTTAGTACATCTAATGTGCTAGCCCCTTCTTTTCTCTTTTTTATACAATGTAGGGAATTGGAAGTCTTGGTGTGACATGGAGTATGGATGGATTTCTAAGGGTTGAAAATGAAGTATTGGTGAGTCCTCATCGATTCGAGGACAATATCCACATTTGTTCCCTTATGTCATTAGTCTTTATTTTATGTCTGTATGGGATTAGTCCCAAGTGCTTTATACTCTAAAGTGTAGATGGTTCAGGGAGATGTTGTAAAGCTTTATTGTTTTAAGTGAATGTCTTCCGATTGTGTAATGTTTATGAAAAGAGTTCTTCGTGTGTGAAGAAAGTTTTAAATTCTTACTCATTTTAGTATGTCTATTATGCAATGAATGGTACACGTGGCTTAGATGAGACTTCTTCAAGTCTCATTTGCCGTGTCGCGACACAAGGACGCTCTTACTTCTAGGGTGTACTTGTGGGTTGTGACAAGAACCTTCAACTTTTTAACCTTTCCTAACAGATATGCAAGAAGGATCGTAGGTTGACCTATGACCCGTCATCTTTCTCTGTGGTTCTACACTTGTCAGATTTCCCTGATATACCACCTACGATGACTCACTCACAGTCCATGGACTGGTCTACAGTCCATTCTAGTACTTCATACAGTGATTACTGAAATTCATCTTCTTAAACCAAGACCTACGACTGACGACCCTCGACCCGTCGTTGATACTACAGTCCGTGGGTATCTCCATTAGTGACCACTTCTTCACTTTTCATCTCACATCTTCATCAACCGCATCCAAGCGTTTTTTCCTCCAAACATTATACACAAAACATTAATTCTAACACAAAATAGTCCTAGAAGCACACAAACTCTAAGTGAAACACATCAAAAATACTATAAAATCGCGCTATATCAGTATCTTTTATTTAAGATCATACATCTCAAATCATATACAAAGAAACTAAGTAAAGTATATGTCATGACTTTAAATCAGACCCTGATAATGCTTATCATACCCCTCAGTGAGCAAGCAAATATATAAATTTACAGAAGATAAAAATATAATGAAAAAGAAAAAAAATAGGAATAAATATACAAAATAAAACCATAGTATTGAAAAATAAATATGATACACAATATATGAAAGAGGTGTGAAAGTGACCAAGAACGACAAAGTAACACAAGAACCAAATCCCACACGTTGTGTCACCGCTACAAGAAAACTACGCACAAAAACACATATATACAAGAGAGCTAACTAATCAAAAAAAACAAATATAAGCCAGTACAAAAGAGAGAAAGTAGAAACTCTAAACGACAGTCACGTGAGATTGAATGCTCAATGAGGACTACTTGGACTAAGAGTTGCATAAGAAATATATGTAGAAACTTAGTATGACTACCAAACCACGGTATACTCAGTAGGCATCATGAACCAATCGAGCTTTGAAAAATCAAATATATGAAGATGCACACAATTCTAAAATTACAATGGATAAGTTCTAAAAATGAAAGCCAATAATCGAGTAAAAAGGAAATAAAAACACAAGAAAGTGAATACCAAAACACTGAAGTACAAGAAATTCACTACACACACAACAAACCAAACATCAGGATGATGTGATCCAAGAGATAAATGTTGGGAAGTAGAAGCTCGAAAGATACCTCAAATCACCCAGAATCATACCTCGGAATTATCAACTGCAATGCGGTGGTATATAACCCAGATTAAAGCAATGGACCTCCCAAAATAAGACATGGGACTTATCAACAACATAACATGTAGAAAATGTTGCCCAGATCCGAGTCAATGGGCTTCCTGGAATGATACCTCGGACTTATCAACGTAGAAATAACCCAAAATGCATTAAAACTCATAAACAAAGTATTTTTACAATTTAATGTCATAAAAAAACCTAGAAACTTTGTATTTTCCATAATCTTATTTTTCCTTATTTTAAAATGTGGTCCACTCATTTGGGCTTAAGAAAAAGCGGAAAACACTTGCTGGAAATTTAACACCCTACAAACTTCCAGATAAGGCCCGAACTATTCTTAATTTGTAATTTAGACCACTTTTAGTGATAATTAAATTTCCCTTATGTGTTAAGGTGAAGTATTTAGTGTGATAATGGATTTGAATATGAACTAAGGCCACTAGACACACCTAGCACAAAGTTGAGTAGAAATTTTCCTTATCGATTAAGTTTTGACATACGATTCTACTTAGTACAACTTTAAATGATCATATCTCTCACCAAAAAATGAAATACATGACGCATTACCTATAAATAGAAAGTATATGAGTCGTCTTTCCAACACTACCAAGTTTACCTCATTTCGAGTTTGGAGTAAAAAGTTACAATCATTTTACCAAAGACTGCCAGATTAGAGTTTTTCGAATCTGTGAACTACGAAACCATTCTATCAGAGGTAGATTGAATTAGAACCCCTACTCTCAAGTCGTAGGAAAAGTTCAGATATTCATTTTTGCGATTTAATTAATACTAATCCATTTTATAGATCGTCGGATATTTTAGAATTTGTAGTTTGGACTCGTAGAATAGACTTTTGAGCTGGAAAAGTTGCATAAGCTCTGAATACTTGATCTAAGTCTTGTAGAAATTTCTTTGTTTCATAGATTACACCCGTAAAATGAAATTTTAAGGCTTAAAACTCAATATAAATTCCATGTATGGGATCTATGGTTTGTAGATCAAACTAAGAATCATAGATGCACCTGTAAAAGGTTTTCGTTAGTTTTAAAGAAGGGTAGTTTAGTCTTTTCCCACCTTTTCTAATCCTAAACAACTACTTGACCTAATTCAGGTTTTAAATAATGTTTATTAATCCGTTTACGTTCAATGCTTCCAAGTCTTAGAGCAAGGATCCAAGAGGAGAAATCTATGGGTTCGAGTTTTCTGCAAGTTTTCACCAATTTCATCAAGAACTTTATTCTTCATGTTATGTAACACTAACTATACTGATAGAATGAGCTCGTACTAATTCCCTACATCTACATCCTATAACTAATAATCTAGTGTTACATCCTTACTTTTTATAATTCTTGAGATGAGTTTCGTTATTGAGTTCTAAATTCTATTTCTTAATTATTGAATAGTTATATCTTCCATAGAGATTCTTGCATTGATTCTTCATTTATATTTTTCATTATGAACCCTATTGTTCAGTTAATACTAAGTTAGGATTGAGAATCCTTTCAATTAATCATTTTTGTCTTAAAATGATTTTTGACAAAGTAAAGACCAGTTTTGATTAGAGTTTAAAGATTAATTTTGAGTAAGTATGAGGGGACTAATTGATTCCCAAATGTATCATATTTACATTGAGGAATAGAACTTTGATTTTCCCAAAGATTTAAAGGAGTTATCGGAGATAATTGAGACATTTCCTCTTAAAGAGGATCTTTTGGGTAATTATCTCAAAATGAAGAAGGAGTATTTCTACTTGATCAGCATGAGTCTGTGTATATATAGGGAGTAGTATTGAGTACCGATAAGGGGATGAGTTCAGGAAAATCATATTCCATACAAATCATGTAGCCAATATGTGTATAGGATCTTACTTTTAGATAACTCCTTATTGTTTTAGATTATAGATTTAGTTGATCCATTTAGTTGATGTAACGCCCCATATCCAAAACAGGCCAAAAATGCAGATTTTTGCAGGTCCCGGCGATGGAGCCAACTACGCACCGTCAGTAGACTTAAGGTCCGTCAGTCGACTCCATCAATGGGCCAATCGACTTTCATTCCTTGGTCATGAACGATAGTCAACCAGTACAGACCGTCAGTCGACTTCGTCGATGGGCCTATCAACCTACAATCGTAAGTCGCGAATGACGATCGACAAGTATGAACTGTTCGCCGACACATGATCCATCAGTCGACTCCGTCAGTGACTCCAACAGCTTTTGAGTCAGGGGTCTTTTGGTTTTATCGTTGTTCATTTGTCCCCTAAGCTATGTAATTTTTACCCTAAATCATGAGGTTTTAGTCAGTTTAAGACTTAAGTAAGTTAATTCATTAATCAAAACTTAGAAAATTAGAAGAAAGAGAGGAGAAAAAGGTCAGGATCTTGAAAAGGGTTGGTAAGGTTGTATATGAGTTAGAGTTTCCAAAATAACTAGCAGCAGTGCATCCAGTCTTCCACATCTCGCTCTTGAAAAAGTGTCTGGGTGATCCAGCCTTCATAGTGCCATTAGAGAGTGTGTATGCGATAGATAGTCTTTCTAATGAGGATCTAACAACTGAGATTCTTGATCGTAAGGTTAGAAGGTTGAGAAACTAAGAAGTCGCTTCAGTTAAGGTTTTGTGGAGGAGTCAATCCATAGAAGGGGCTACTTGGGAGGCAGAAGCAGCCATGAAAGCCAACTATCCTCAACTCTTTCTTTCTGATTCTCCAGTCCAGCTTAAGATAATAGTTCCTCTTCAATTTCTCAGTCATTCATGCGCAAATTCATTCTTAGTATCATGCTCCTTCAGTATGTACTTGCATTTTCAGTGTTTTTTCATGTTCTTGGAACTTAGTTCAATCAGAAATTCAGTTCTCGGTGCTTAGTAGTAGGGATTATGTACCAAATCAGATTATCGAGTTACTAGTAAGTTTATTGCATAATTTAAGTACCCTAGCTACATATTTCTTTAGTTCTTGAATTAAACATGCTAGTTCAGATATATCAATAATTCAGTCATACATGTCTCAGTTATTAGTGCATCAGTATCACATTAATTGTTTCATTCTCGGTTTGCATTTTCAATTTTGAGTTATCGACTATTACAGAAAAACTCAATCATAATGTGCTAATTACTTAATTCATTGAGTACAAGATAATAAGTTGGACTAGGGTACAACATATACCCAAGTAGTCCCAGAACTACTAGCCAAGTACATTGTAAGTCCCCTAAATAGGCATCATTTCAGTCATCATGCCAGCATGCCTTTATACCTTTGGGAGGGTATATTGGGTCCGTTCAATGGGGTATACATCGGAAACCACATTTAACTTATGTGGTTTTATTATCGGTTATTAGTAACTCCTACAGTTCAGTCAAACTCTATTGCATTGACCATATTTACAGTTCAATCAGTATTGAGTCTTAGTATATTATAAATTTAGTCATTTCATCCAGTTAGCTCAGCATTCAGTATATCATGTTCAAAATATTATACTTGCTTTTATGTTTGTTTAGTTATGTATTATTTCAGTTTTACTCTATCCTACATGCTCAGTACCTTTTATGTAGTGATGCATATGTGTGCTACATCTTCTTATGATGTAGGTTCAGGTTTTCAGCATACAGATCCCGCTTAGATCGATTTCCAATCTCCAGTTTAGCAGATTCAGTGGTGATTCCTCATTCTCCGAGGACAATATTCATGAGTTTCTTTTAAGTATTTTAGTCCTTTAGTTTCAATTTTGCTAGACTTAGCTAGGGTTGGGGCCTTTCCAAACATTTCTAGTAAGTTAGAGGCTATTTTGAGACATAGTTAGTTTCAATTTAGTACTGAGTTAGTATCTTTTTTGTATTAAACTCATCAGTTTTCATATATCTCAGTTAAAATATATGAATATTCACCATCTTTTCATTTTAATTATGATATAGCTTCCGCATCAGTTTATTATATTTAGTATGCTCATGATTATGAGTAAGAATTTGTAAATTTAATTCACTCATATATTTCGATACATCCAGTTGAGCATGTAAATATATCCATTAAAGTCCTTTCATTTATTTATTTCGCTTTTACTATATTATTAATCGTACATTCAATGTACTGATATCATTCGACCTGTACTTTTATGATGTTGATACATCTGTTCAGGATCATCAACAGATTATTAATTGAAATCACTTTGCCCTTCTCCTTTGATATTTTTGGTGAGTCTTCCTTGCATTTCTGAGGGTCCGATTTGTCATTTCATTTTTTACTTTGGGAAGTCAAGGATCGTGTCCCGACTTCCATGTTTAACATAGAGGCTTCATAAATAACTAGAGTTGATTTTTTTACAGAATTTATCTATTTAAGGTGTTCTGCAAATATTATATTTTGTTTAGATGACTATTTGAGACATTTAAGTTATATGTTTTATCTTTAAAGCTTTTTATTTGCTTGGATAAAATCTTCTACTAAGTAGTCAGCCAAAGCAAGGTTTTCTTAGGATCCAACAATGGTTTTCAAGTGCCCACCACATTCGGGGTGTAGGTTCGGGGTGTAACAAACCTGGTATTAGAGTATAGAGTTCAAGAGTGCTAGCGTATTTATGAAGTCGTGCCTAGTACGGTCTTTCTTATCGATTGTAGCATGCCACATCTATAATGAGAAAGCTATGACATCGAGGAAAATTTAACTTTCTTCTTACACATGTTAATGTTATAGAGTTCACCATTATAAAAATAAATTTAACTCGTGCTTGCACATGTTGTCATGACTCAAAAATGGACGTGATGGCACATGTCGAACCCCACCAACACAAATGAGCCTCAACCCAAAAAAATTGAAAAAAATGTAGAAATGTAAAACAAGAAAAATATAAAGCAAAAAACTTATTCTTTCTTTTAAAACCCCCAAAATATGGTTGCACATGTACAAGCCACTAAATAAATAAAGTGCAAAATTAAGAAATAAGCACAAGTTTCAGTGTTTGATTCTAAAATAGAACAAGCTTAAATAAAAAGAAAAAGGGCCCACCAAGATGACAACCAACTACCTCTAAATACTCATTTGACAAGTCTTATAAAATAAAAGAAGAAGGACGATGAAATAATTGCAGGCTCGAAACGTACACAAGTCTAGAAGCAAGGAGTGATTACGAACATCATGATAACTAACAACAATCTAATAAACAAGGAATCTAGCTAGAAGTCGAATACTTCTTTTATCGAAACCAAACCTACTTAAACTGCAACCGCATAAAAGTTAGCCCCACCTAACATTTCTACAATACATGGATCACAAGGTTCAATGTACACAATCCAATCACTAACACGAATCAAGTAAGTCAATCAGAATATGAAGTAGATCAATCACACGCACGAAGTGCATCAGTAATAATTAAATAGTAATTCACACATAAGAGTGACAAACGAGCGAGTCGAGTCGAATATGAGTCAATTAAAAAACGAGTTAAATAAAAATGGGTAAGTTACCCGACTCGTCTCATATTTTAAATGGATAAAACGAGTTTACCCAATGGATAATATCGGTAACCATATTACCCATGTTAAAAGCTTTTTTAAAAAATTATCACTTAACTGCACCCCTACCCCTCCCCCCCC
>NC_028640.1:55064556-55067288 GCF_001406875.1 Solanum pennellii | reverse complement strand
TTACCCCCTACCAGCCCCCAACCCCCACCCTATCCCTACCACCCCTATCCCAAATTAAATGTAAAAAATGTTTCATGTTTTTTTATAGATTTAAAAAAAAAAACTTTCTTACTACCCAACCCTTTATCACTTTTTTTGTTTGTTTTTATACATTTAACTACCCATTTTATAATGGGTAATATGGGTATTACTCATTTTTTACCCATTATCAGAAGAGTTGTATACACAATTCATTTAACATGGGTTTAATATGAATGGATATCCAAATTATTTGCCCATTTTGCCACCCCTACTCACATATAAGCATCAAAATATATCAAATCAGAATAATCAATCTCTCACAAAAACCATTTCCCATCGACACAATATCACTAGCCAAAACTATTTCCCATCGGCACAATATCACTAGCAGTAAATGACCTTGGCATAATAGCACTCGTCGGCAATGATCTCGGCATCATAGAAACTTGCAGAAAATGAACTTTCCATCATAATTATCACGCGTCTCATCACGGTGTTCAATAATCAATGCAAACAAGTAATATATTTTTTTTAAAATTAAAAACCCATTCTATTAATCAAAATTGAATTATTACATAACCATGTAGATGCAAACCAACTACCTCTAAACTAAAAAAAAACAACCAAGAAAATCACCAACACATCTAGCTAATATAAGAATCTATACAATATCAAGGGAAAACAATTTAACTGCAGTAATGAATCATGTCATCAGCATTCTTCCTCCCTTTAATGTGTATATGCATTACTATCTCTCGGCATGTCTGCATTGTATGCAATCGTCCATGTTAAAATCTCTTGATTTTCCTATCCCTTAATGTGCAGTAAACCATCATTGCAAAGGTCCAGCACACAATCTCAACCATGCTATTTCTCTGCTTTGCATTGTGACAAATCCACTCTAGCTCTTTGTACCATGAGTCAATATTTCGAGGCTGGTACAACCAATGAAATAATGTAGTCCATACCTGGTAGCTATAGGAACATGAGAAGAAAAGGTGAGTGAATGTCTCCTCCTCTTAAGAACAAAGTCTACATTCCATATAAACCAGGATACCAAATTTTTACAATCCATCTAAAGTTGAAAATCTCATTGCATTACTAGCCAAAGATGGAATATGTGTCTTGGATGTATATGCTTATGCAAGGTTAAGCTCTTCCAAGTAACTCTAAGGTGTTGCTGCTGCAAATAGTTATAAGTTTCCTTCAGAAATATACCTTGTTTTTCCAGCCTACCAACGTATGAGAGTAGTTTAAGCTAACCAACATCTTACTTTTGATGTAATCTTCTCCACTAGTGGCAAACATTGTTGTATTTCTTTGTTAACAAAGGGACTCCCAAATACTTTAAGGGGAGGGCTCCTTCATCAAATCAAAGCAATGTGAGTATATCATTCTTGACCTCCTGTGATACTACAACAACATAAATGGACTCTTTGTTTTAGTAGCCTGCAATCCTGATACATCAGAGAAGTTCTGAAGAGTCTTTTTCAGTAATGTAATAGATATAATGTCTGCCCTGCTAAACATTAAGAGATCATCATTAAAAAAGCATGCACCACTCCCAATCTACCACATCTTGGATGGAAGTTGAAATCCCTGTTTCTACCCAATAGCTTCATCTCTCTATTAAGGTACTCCATAGCTAGCATAAAGAGATATGGGGACATGGGATCCCCTTGCCTCAATCCTCTTTTTGCCTTGAAAGGATTTGTCAGCCCCATTTATCTGTAATGAATAATTGACAGTGGAAACACACTCCATCACCCATTGTATGAACTTATAAGGAAATCCAAGATTGACAAACATTCTTTTATAAAAAGCCATTGTAAAGTATCATATGATTTCCTAAGATTCACCTTACAAACATATCTAGGTGATATCCACTTTCTAGTATACCCTTTAAACAACTCATGGCTCAGAAGTATATTATCAATAATATTCCTTCCTTCAATAAAAGCCTATTATCGTTCACCCACAAGACTATTCACCACACGGTTCTGTCTCTTATCAAGCACTGTTTCAACAATTATACAATATGGAACAACAAGCAATAGGTCTATAGTTTGTCACCGGGGTAGGAGAAGGGACCTTAGGTATTATTGTGACAACTGTGCAGTTCCAAGCTTTCATCATGACCCAAGAGCTAAAAAGTGTTTAACAGCTGCATATAGTTGATATACCGTGGTTTCACGGTATTATTAATACTTTTTCCTTAAGATTAGTGTGTCCAAAAGCCTTTTTGTGCTAATTTTTGTATAAGTTTCTCTTTGTTTTGCAGGAAATCTGTCCAAAGCTGAATGCGGAGATTTTGAGCGAAGCAATGCAGAAGAGACCACCTACGGAGCTTCTGACGGTCCGTCGTGCTTTTAACGGTCCGTATGTGGCAGCGTAGTGAAGCTGCTGAAGGAAGATGGGGAAGTCTGACCAAGTGTGGGGTTGGGAAGCTTGTGACGGTCCGTCGTGCTTTTAACGGTCCGTATGTGGCAGCGTAGTGAAGCTGCTGAAGGAAGATGGGGAAGTCTGACCAAGTGTGGGGTTGGGAAGCTTGTGACGGTCCGTCGTGTCTATGACGGTCCGTCCTGCAGGTTTGTCATGAAGTTCAGAGAAGTGATCCCAGTACCAAGATTCCAAGAGTTGAAGTGTTTTGGAACGAAGACCCTCGACGGACCGTTGTGTCTATGACGGTCCGTCATACTTGCCGTCGAGGG
>NC_028640.1:55045328-55060081 GCF_001406875.1 Solanum pennellii | reverse complement strand
TTATCAAGTTATGAACCTGTGGGGAACACGTAAACCCTAGTTACTTTGATTAATTGATTAAACTCAAACTGTCAAAGCTGTTAAGTGTCTCTTTCAAGTTCGTTATTTATTTCACTCATTTAGAAATAGAAACCCCCTTCTTATGTTTTTACTTTCCAAGGAAGTCATTGACCAAACAATAGTAATAACAAGTTGAAGTTAAGTCTAGACTATTTTCCTCGTGGGAACGATCCCAACCTCACTAGTTGGGTTATTTACTTGACACGACCGCATCACTTCTTATTTGAGAAGTAAGTTTGAGCGTATCAATAATCAATCTCTTTTACTATATCCTGATTTTTAGTATAAAATTCTACTGGGTAGCCATCCACCCCTGGTGCTTTACCCTTTGTTATATCTTCCACAGCTTGAAGAATCTCCTCCCTACTAACCTCAACTATCAAAGCAAGTTATTGTTCTCTAACCAAGCTCCATTTTTGCATCTTCTTGAAGATCTATTTTTCTTGTTCAAATGGAGCTTGAGACAATGTTTGTGTGGTTATTTGATGGATAGTCTCCAACAATTTCCTTGCCTAACTAAGCTTTTGTCTGGAAGTTTACATGAACATATTGAACTCCATCAAATCTACCTTTGACATCTTCATCTTGTTCCAGATGATAGTCATTTCTGCTCCCTACTTGGCATTTGTCATACCTGCTATAGAATGTCTTTGAACTGGGGATGCTCCATCACAGTCGTGTAGAGATAGAAAGGCTTTGAATGCAAAGTAATTCTCTGTCAACATTGTATAATGGTTGGGGAATGATCTAATACTCCTGGCTATAAAAATTCAACCTCAATATGGCTAAATTGTTGTAGACACTCAAGATTTCCAAAAGCCCAGTAAATCTTACTGCATACCCTGCTTGTAGCTTGTTGTTTGTTACACTAAGTGAAGCAGCACCCTTTATTTCTAAGGTGGGTCAATTGTAAGCTATCAACTATTTCCTTGAAGCTAGTTATCTCAGCCTGAGTGACTGGTAAGCCAATTCTTCCTTCACTGCTAATACATTGTTAATATCAATCTTATTTTTTGTCAAAAATAGAAGCACGTCCTGCTGCTTGAAGGGGCTATTCAGCCCTCTCACATTCCATGTACTAATGATCGTGGTGGGAGGAATAGATGGTCGTTTTATCCCCTAATATTTACCCCCCAACACTTTAAAGCTATTAGACAAAGTAGTACCTGTAACATCTTTGTGTTCAGCATGGTATTTGTTTGTATGAATGAGCATGAATATCTACTTTTAGTGCAGGGTCTGGTGCCTTATCTGATATAGATGGCCTAGCTTGCCATGTTTGGATATTTCTACGCTTTCTCCTAGGTGCCTTCTTAAAATCATCAATAGGTGGATCATGAGATACTTTAGCCCAACATTGTTCATTATCATGCCTAAACTTCAAGCAATCAGAGAAAAACTTGGGTCTCCATTTGTAATTCACATATTGCTAGAAAGACCCATGAGAAGTATCAAGTGTAACTATCTCCACCAAAGGTTGAGATATGTCAACTTCAACCAGCTCTCTAGTATATGAAATATGATTCATCTCTGTCGTATATCGATTAGTGTACAAACTTTTCCGCACTTTATACCTTACTTAAAGCTTCCGCTGACCAATATCCAGCTGGTAAACTCGGGAATTTCACCCATAATAGAATTGTAGTAATACATTCCGTGTAGAATATGAAGTTATCCTCCTAGTTTCTTGGCATAATTTGTTTATTGTGATATGTATATAGACCAATCTGCATAATCTCCTCGTCGTCTGCTACAGAAGAAAATCGAAACACATAGTAACCATCTGAATGGTATAGAATCTGGGGCTTATGGAACAAGTTCCACAGAGCTGTGACATAATTGTCCATAGATTTCTCAAATGGTGTATCCCCTAGCATATATCCAATAATCTCCATTCCCCAGTGTTTGTCAAACTCACGAATGTCATCATTCGTTAGTTTACCACTAAATTACCATCCGTTATAGTTGGCTTAACATAATCAAGTGATTTTTCATCTGAGATCCACTATTCTGCTTTACCTGAGGATCTGTTGGTACTTTAGTGTCTGGAGTAGTCGGTTTAGAACACGTCACACCTGTGAACTGAAGTCGGCGTGAAAGAACCATAGCCGGTACTTCAAGTTTCTTCCTAGCCACAATACCTAGCCGAGTACTGTTACATTTAATATTGTTGCTATCTTCATCAATTCCTCCTTCCTCCTGAATGGAATTAAAGACAACATGGTTTTCCCCTGAAGTTGGAGTAACCATGGTATTTGTTGGAGCTACAATGTTATGCTTATGTTTCATGGTTGGTGCATGATAGCATGCCTAGACTAATCCTACACCGAGAGAAAAGTGTAACTTGCTACATCTTTTCAATTCCTAAAGAACTACTGAAAGAAAAGCTCTTGAACAAAGTTGCAAGTAAGCAAACTTAGAGAAAAAGTAGAAGAGAATCTGTAAAATATTATTCAATGAATGTCCTTATGATTTGATAGAACTGAATTAATAGCTAAACTTGGATCACGTTATCTCAAACTAATTTTCCTCCGCTTCTTCAACTCACAACTGGAATCCAACGACGTAACTGCTTAACCCAATTGACTGGAAATGACTTTTGTACCCCTACTGGCTAATTAGGCATATAACAACTACTCCCCCTTCAAAGACATCCTTGACCTCAAGGATAGAACAGAGGATATTGTTGTAGTAGTGTATGTAAATCCATCTCAATGTTGTCCTCCTTAGCACAATTAAACCAATTCACTAAGACTTGGGTGATAGATCCTTTGTGTTTGATGCACAACCCTCCGATCAAGAATAGCCTTAAGTTCCAGTAGAACATTGCCATGAGTAGACTAAGTAACTGGTAGGTGTGGGACAACGGGGTTAGAACCAATCTTATTTTTCAATTGTGACACATGAAATGTGTAATGAATCCTAGCCTGTTGTGCGAACTCCAAGTGATCAACAACCTAACCAATCCTCTTAAATACTGGAAAAGGCCAAAAATACTTAGGACCAAGTTTCTGGTACGAGTTACCTCGACAATTGTCTGTAAGGTTGTAACTTCACCTAAACCAAATCACCAACCTCAAACACCCTTTTGAGCCATCGAGAGGTGTTGTTTCAATAGTCCAATAGTTGCTTTCCTTTCTTGTAAACTTCAATCAACTACCTCAATCATATACGCTTGAGGGAAGTAGGGAATATGAAGAGGAGGGTGTTGCCTATAAACCATCTCATAAGGGGTCAGATGAGTGGATGAGTGGAAGTTGGTGTTATACCACCATTCCGCCAAACACAGCCAGTGAATTCACTATTTATCACTACCTCCTTTTGGCCATCAGTTTGAGGATAGTAAGCTGAGAAAAAATGTAAGGCCACCCCCTGGATGTTTAATAGTTCTTCCCAAAGCATGCTCAAAAATAGTGTCTCAATCACTCACATAATCATGTTCATTACATAGCCCTTTTAATTTCAATCCTTTTTTTTATTAGTAAAATTCATCAATTGGATAATTAATCCTTCACCACATTCCCATTACTCCTAACACATAAATAACAAAGGGAACACATGAGTCATATTAGAAACCTAGGTTTAGGAGATCATTTACCTTAAATCAATTAATAAATAACTCCAAAAGTTGAGCTACAAAATCTATAACATAAGGTATTCACAATAAATCCACGGAAACAACAATATCCACATTAATTATTTTGAAAAATGGAACAATCAACTCAAAAACTCAATTCCAAACTTAAGATTTGAATCCTAAATTTAATAATCGAAAATGTTACTCAAGGCCTTAGGAACTCATTGATTAAAACCATTTTGAATAAAGGACTCAAAATCAGTTTAAATCTCCGTTTCAGTTAATAATTTGAGTTCTTGAAAACCCTTTTTCATTTGTGAATACAAATCTCAAGTTTTGATGTAAAATCCATAAATAATAAAAAAGAAAGGAAATTATAGAATCATAAAAGCTTACTCAGATGATTTAGAACAAGAAGTCCTTTCAAAAATCGCCATCAAGGGTTTCCAAGCTCAAAATGGAAAATAAGGATCAAACCCTGAAATTGGCACGTCAAAACAATGTCACTATATGACCACAGGTTCTCTTAAGCCAAAACAAACCCCACCCAAAAGGCTAGTCTTGCTTTTGCAAGACGCCCTTTGCACGCTCCATAAGACACAGGACTACAGAATTAGAAACATCAACTAACTCTTGAAAATCGAAAATACCCACAAGGTTCTAGGACCAATGGAACCATCAAAATATGAATATGAGGTCTTATTGATACGACATCTGTGAAGACCACAAGAAACTAACTCAATGCCTAAAAAGGCTAAAACTAACTCGATACCTATGACAAATTAACCAAGACCTCACCTAGACCTAAAATCGTCCCTCAAAACCAATGGAACTCCTAGAATTCCAATCAATCATCCATACCCCGAATTTTGACAAAAATCAACTCAAAAAGTAAATTTCCTAAATTTTACATGATCTCGAGTTGGCCATAGTAGTTTTTGCTCTTAACATATGGTGTCACTATATTTTATGTCGTTCACGTGGACGTTCACCAACCACAAGAGTCTCAAATATGTTTTCAGTAAAAAGGAACTTAATCTCAAACAAATGAGGTGTTTACAATCACTCGAGAATTACAACATGAGTATCCTCTATCACCCGGGGTTAGGCTAATGTTGTTGTTGGTGCCTTGAGCAGCTTGTCCATGTAGAGTGCTGCTTATGTCAAGTAAGGAAAGAAAGAGTTAGCTGGGGAAGTGCATAGACTTGCACATCTGAGAGTCCATTTTTTAGATTATAGTAAAAGTAGAGTTGTTGTAATGAAAGAGGTTGAATCGTCATTAGTGCCAAAAGTGAAGGAAAAGCAAGAAAGACCCCATCTTACTGGAACAAAAGGCAAATGTTCATAAGCAGAAAGTGATGAATTTTGAATTAGAGGGAGATTGTATGTTGAGATATCAAGTATTGTATTTTCCGAAGGTGGATGAGCTCCATGAGAGGATCGTAAGCTCATAGTTCCACATATTCGATCCACCGGAGTCCACAAAGATATACCATGACTTGAGATAAGTCTATAGGTGGAATAGTATGATGATATATACCATGACTTTGACTCTGACCCACTATTTGCTCCGATATGTATGGCCCCCTCCTTAGAAGGGAGAAGGTGACCTCATTGGAGCTAACCTATCGGGCTCTGTTCCTAGTAATGCGAGGTGTCGTGGGGGAGGTCCTGGTGGTAGGTGGAATATACTCGGTTTCATTTCCACATCAATCGGACAGGGGAAGGAGCGACCAATTTGGACTTGCCCTATCTTGCGTAGGCCAGAGCTTGTTTTGGAGACATGGTACTGCCTTTCATCCTTAGACAGATGGGCACACAGAGTGCACTATTCATACCTTAGAAGATATGTTCAGGGCTTGTATGATCGACTTCAAAGATAATTGAGATGATCACCTACCTCTCATCTTTGCTTACAACAATAGTTATCATTCTAGCATCCAAATGGCACCCTATGAAGCTCTTTATAGGAGAAGGTGCAGATCTCCTATTGGACGGTCTGTAGTAAGTGAAGCTGGGTTGATAGGATCAGATTTAGTTCATCGAGCTATTTTATAAAGCAATTATTCAAAATTAAATTTTTTTTTTCAAACAAACGAAGGTTAATTGCCTTTATATTAACTGCACAATTAAAGTAATGAAAAAAATCAAAAAGTAACTGTGCACTAAAATTAAAGAAAAAAACAAAAAATTATTATTAACTTTGTGCGTCATTTATTAACTTCCCACATTATTAAAATTTAAAACAATCAATTTTTTACACGTTAGTTTAACTAAAAGAAAAACAACTAAATATTAAATGTCAAAAATAATGTTGAATGTACATTCTTCCAAACTAATGGAATGGTTTCATCAATTAAGGGAATCTTTATCAGTTACTTAAAAAAATTGAAAATACAAAATTAGAGAAGTTAAAAATAGGAAAATGAGACAGTTAAACGAATAAATAGGACAATTTTATTTGGGATGGTTATAAATAACAGAGTCAATGAAAATTCTAATGTATAGAAAGATAAAAATAATTATGAAAAAATTTAATATATAAACAATGTCATATGGTTTAAATTTTATTAAATAAAAAGATTATTAAAAGTAATTGAACAATGAAAGAACAAAAAATATGCATTTTAAAAAAAGGTGGAACCGAAATTTCTTATTTAATTTTAAAAGCATTAAATTTTTTATATCATTATTGGAAGTTTGAAAATTATTTTACTTTTAAAAGTAATAAGTTATAGGAGAGCCAAGTTATATGACATTTCAAAATAATACTATTAAAAATATAATTAATAAAATCATACTCTAAAAATATTATTTAAAAATTCTAATAAAGATTTGTAATTGCTCATATTCTCTCTCGAATTTTTTATTTCAAAATTTTCCTAATTAATAATACTTATTTAAACATAATTAACTTCAACATATAACGGTAGTATATATAAAGTCAAATAATAAGGAAACAATCATTTTGAATGGTGTTAAAAAAAAGATTATTCTTTAACTTTTAGTTGATTCTTTTTTCCACTTTTGTTTATATTTTGAATGATTTAAAAAAAAAATTATAGGATGATTCGTGTGTGATTTCATTGGATTTTTTTTTATTTTTTTTTAAAATATTGTTTAAGTTATTATTGAAGATTTTATCAAATTGTAAACTAATGCAATAATGGAGATGCAATTTCAAGTTTGGAATACTCATTTTTATGAATCTTTTTGTATGATTTGTTCATTTCTTGAGATAATTATTTGAATAATCTGTGAAATTTTAGAAGAAAAAGGTTTCTGTATTGCAATTATTTTAATGAGCAATTTATATATAATATGTTCTTGAAAAGTAATAAATTATTAAGATTGAATGAATTCAAAAAAATGTATCTGACAATTTAACTACAAATTATTTTAAAGTAGTTATAGCTTTATGTTTTTGATATATCATTATCCGTTTAATGTGTTATTCAAAGTTGATTTTAAAATAAGTTTGTTAAAATATTATTCACCTGTAAGAATTATATATAAAATATCATATATAATTATAATTTTTTTAAAATATCATATTGATATATAATTTTTTATAAAAGTCAAAAACTTAATAGTATGCCTACGATTTAATGTTCAAGTTATGGAAATTTCTTAGTATTATGCTTAGCAATATTATAATCATAGAATTTTTCTTAGTTATTTTTAATTTAATCATTATGATTATTTTTTTACATCTTTGGTATTTTAATAAGAGGATAATATGGATAGCAGGAGAGTATTTATGCTTTTAAACAATTTAATTAAAAAAATTATAATGTCAAATATAGACACTGAACTTAGATTATATATTGTTTTATTTACATAAATATTCTATTATAACATATCAAAATGCTTAATATTAACATTCTCTCAAATAAATTTCATAATATTATTCTATAATAAGTTAAATTTAAAATTGTAAATAAATTAATGTTATAATTATATTTGTCAACTAACCGTGCAATGCACAGGTACTTATATTAGTTATTTTAAAAATAGTGCAGTACATGGTTTGATATTCACTTGCAATGCGCGTGCATCAGAGCTAGTACTACCTTAGAATCTTGAATTCTCTAATTTAAACATTTAATTACTATGATGCCCCCAATTTAAAACAGACAATTTAGTATATATTCTATATTTATATTATGTTTATTTACTCTATCTTATATTGAAATCTGGTATCTTTTCACATTGATGAATAGTGACTTTTTCAAAGGGTTGTGACTTTTTTTACAGAGTTTTAACTTTTTGATGAGTTATGACATTTCCAAAAAGTTGTGACTTATCAATAAGGCATGATAAGCACATTTTCATACTATCCTTTAATGTTTATAAATAGAGGGTTTTTTCTCACGCTTTTTAAATTACGAATTGTGCAAGTTTTCTATTCTTCTTCTTAAAACAAGGATGATTGTGAGAATTGTTCAATTATGCAATTGAAATATTTTTTGTGGGTAAATTAGATAGATCAACAAAAATTGATGCAACTAGGAGAATGAAATAACTCAACTTCAAATGAGAAGACTAGCTTGATCATTAAAACGGAAAAAGGTCAAAACCATCCTTGAACTACAGAAAAAAACTCAAAAAATACCCTTCATTCATCTTTTGGTTTTAATATACCCTTTTACACATCTTTTTTGTCTAACAATATATTCCATTCATCTTTTAGCTCGCTTATACCTTGAAACTAACAACCCTATCTTTATTTTGTTTTTTTTAAAAGAAAATATTTATTATGTGTGATTCTCCTCATTTGATGAAATAAAATATTCATCTCAACTAGATTTTTCCCCATAATTTATCCAAACCAAAGAATATACTTTTTCAAGACCTCAATTATTTTTACTTTTTTTTAAAAAAAATTAGTAGTTTTTTATATTTGTTGTATTGAGGCAAAAAGATTGATGTAAGGGTAGTTCTAGACCAAAAAATGAGCAGAAGGGTATTTTTTAGACCAAAAGATGAGGGGGTATTTTTAGACATTTTTCTGTAGTTTAGAGATATTTTTTGCCCTTTCCATTTATAAAATAAAGCTAGATATAGATAAGGTGCTCTGATACTTCTCTATAGCCTCCAATTAAATTTATCCTTTTTTTTTTGTTTTATGATATTCTTTATTAATTTTAAAATTAATTGTAATCTGTAAAATTAGAAAAAATCACTCTTAAAATGTCTTAGTTACACCTCTTAAATATATTTTTCCTCCCTCCCCTATAGTGCATTACTTAGAGCCTATTGGATAGGCTTTTAAGTTGGTCAAACTGATCTAAAAGTCAAACTTTTTACTTAGCAAAGTGTTTGACAATAATCAAAGAGACTTATTTTAAGTTAAAAGTTAAAAGACAGGTGAAGGGTGTTTTTTTTAAACAAGTTCTTTCATGTTGACCAAGTATATTATATTTTTGCCCTTAATATATTTATACAATTTTCAAATTGTCCATATTCTTTTAAGGAAAAATAACTTAAATACACAATTATAAGTTTCTTATTGTCTACTTTTCCCTACTTTTTTATAAAATTACTTGAATTCTTTTTTTATCTTTGTAAATAAAATCTAGCAGATACATAACTCCCTCTTTTCTCCCCACACGTTTCACCGCTCCCTATGTCACTCCTTTTTCTCCATAATTTCACTCAATTATCTTTTCAATTAAAATCAATATCCAAATTGATTTTCAAATTTTTTCACTCTCAATCAAACAAATTTCAAACATCAATCTTCACTTTTGAATATCCGTCTTTAAATTTTTTCTCTCTCAAACTTATCTGATACTTTGATACATCGTCTTCTTGTTACTCTCTTTTAAAGTTTGTAATCTTTTTATTTTGATTTTTATTTTGGTTCATAGTTTTTCTGTCTCATACACATGGATCCTGATACAAATCGAAAAATATATGATTCTGATGACAAATGTTGGGCAGAAAAGAGAAATTTCTTTTGCGTAATCCTTTGAAATTGAGAAAGGTGCCTAACAATGAAGTTCTGGAATCCTCTAAACCAAATATTGCACCCCCCCCCCCCAAAAAAATAAAGGAGGGGGGAGGGGAAAGAGCAGCAACCGTTATTTTCAGACCCACATTCTTAAGATATGTCTTCTTAATCTTCATTAAAATTGTTTGAGATTTATAGTGCGTTTGATATCTTAAACTGAAATTGAATGATACATGAAGTAAATGTATTATAGTGTTTAGTAGATTTGGATTAAAAACTGATACATGCGAAAAATTCTAAATTAGTTTGATACGTATCGATTTTAGATTTAGTTTACGCTTATAAAACTCATGTTTTATATGTTTATCTAAAGAATGTATCATGAAAAATATTTTGAAAATTTTTTATAAAAAAATAGTTAATGTAAGAGATAATGACTCATTTTGTATAATGTATCTGTCTTGTAGTAAGTTATACTAATATTTATGTATCAGCCAGTTGAAATTTGGTATCATTTAAGTTATTTGTGTATCAGAATGTTTGTATTATGTATCATTAATTGTTTTATAGAAAGTTGAATTTGGTATCCTTTAAGTTATTTGTGTATCAGAATGTTTATGTTATGGATCAATAATTGTTGTGTAGACAGTTGAAAATTGGTATCCTTTAAATTATTTGTGTATCATAATGTTTGTGTTATGTATCATTAATTGTTGTGTAGTATGATTTGGCGTTTTATTTATGTATCTTGAATATCATTACAAATTGTATTTTTTAAAAAAAAAATTGCAGTCACTCAAGTATAAGATAAAAAAGATACCAACACATGCCATAAGGTTTGGTATCCATTTTAACAACAATTTTTTGAAGGATTTTCAAGATATTTAGGGGAGCATGTATTTCAACTATTTAGGGCTACAATATTTAGACCCATTTTTTAGATATTCCTAAATGTAATTTTTAGGGTCAAATCATTAAGTGTTTGTTGTTGTTAGAATTGGAACAAGGCAACTCCAATGTGTTGCATATTAAATATCCAAATGGGGGTATCCTGAAATTTGGTATAAATAAATTTGCAATAATAACTGGTCTTAAAGTTAAAGGCAATATCAAAGATTTTAAATATCCAGAATTTCTCCTTCTATGCTATTCCAAAAGAATTTTTCAGATGCAGTGAATAGTGTTAGAAAGAATCATCTAGGGCAACGATTTAAGATGGGCAACTGGGAGAACATTAAAGATGCACTCCAAATGTCTATATTGTACTTTATTCATACATTCGTTTTGGCTCAAACTAATAATACATCTATATCTATTGTCGATTTTTTAATGGTTGAAGATGGTAGATATCGAAATTATTCTTGGGGACAGATTTCATTCTAAAAGCTCATCATTTCACTTAGACAGGATTTCAATCTTAGCAAATAGTTATATCGATTTATGGAATGCCTTATGCACTTAACTTATGAATATACGAATGTTCATCCCAGTTAAATCCTAAAATTATTGTCAAAGAACGGAATGTCATCCCAAGAATGTGCAATTGGAGGGTTGTGGCTGATAAGGCAAAGTTTAAAATGTTTATGTCAAGCATTTTTTAAACGGTAACATTGAATCCTTGTGAAAATTAAAGGTTGCAAGTTTTTCTTGTAAATATCATTATTTTCTGTGCTATGATACATTATTTTGTGTCTTAATTATTTCTAGTTTTATGATACAATATTTTGTGTCTTAATATTTAAATTATTTTGTTATTTCAGAATGCATGTTCAAACATTGTCCCAACAATGGAGGAACTTGAAGCTTTTGAATTACTTGAAGTTTAACATGATCCTCCTTCTCCACTCTTCTTATCAGCTATAAAACTCAATGTAGTACAATCGAATGACGAAGATGATTTTGATGATTTCTCCATCAGATCTCTCAAACAGTTCTTGAGGAGATCTTCTAGAGTGTCTGATACATTATCTATACCACTCTCAAAAAGAAAAGGGAATACACATAAAATAAAGGTGTTAAAACCCAGTCAGTCGGATAAATCAAATGTGTCATTATGTCAGTCATTTTCTATTCCAGATGTGCCTACAATCCCGACTGCTGATGTACATGATTCTGCAGATGCTCAAAAAGTCAACTATGTAATTCTAGATATTGAAGAATTGAAAGATCATTTGAAAAATTATGTAAGTTAATTATCTTGATTTTTTAACTATAAATGTAATTTATATTGATTTTAAATGTATGTTTTTAACAGGTTGACAAGAAATTTAAGGAATTAGTAATCTTGATGAAGAAAAATCACTCCCAGTTGATGCAATTTCGACACAAGAAAAACATTGAGTTGATTACTAAATCAAGCATATTTCAGTATAAATAATAACTATCTTCACGAATGCAGATTGATCTTGCTGATATGGGGGGTGTAGCTGAGAATGATGTTGATTTTTTTGTTAATAAGGGTGAACATCAAGTCATTGATGATGTGGGGGGTGTATCTGATAATGATGTTGGTATTTCTATTAATGAGGGTGACAACTAGTCAATGTCAATGCAAAGGTATATTTCTGATACATTGTCTATAATTTTTCATTAAGTAACTATTATGTACAATGCACATATGCATCAGCACACATAGTAATTGTTATGTATCATGTATATATAGTTAAGTTGATTAACTTATATCTCATTCAACATATATATATATATATATATATATATATATATATATTTCTATTTTATATTTATTATCATGTTAAATAATGTATGAGGAAAATTTATATTAACACTTTTTTACTATTAAAATTTAAATATAGATTAATCATATTATCAGTAACGAACAACAAATGAAGGATGTTTCAGAACTCAAACCTACATATCAAAGTACTCATGTTGATACTGAAGCCAATGATCCTAATAAGGTATTCGTTCCTAAAAATTTGTACATTATAATTTTTTTGATACATTATCACCTTTTTTATATATATGATACATTGTTTAAATATTATACATCTGATACATATAACATGCTCGCATTCAGTGTGTTGAAGCATATCAAGTGCATCAAGATTTAAATGAACCTATCATGAATCAATATGGTGCTGACACGATTCAACAAAACATCCATCAATTTTTGCTTGATAAAAGAACAATGGATACATCAGTAGATTTTTCAATTAGGCTTTATGACACAGACATTCATTATATACAAACTAGAAAAAATCATTATATCATATTATACAGGATTCTTTCACATCAACAACAATATCACCATCAACTCAAGCAACAATAGATGCACTTATCAAAGATTTGGGATAAGATTCTATTCCTGCTAAACCATTATTTGTTTACAATCCACAGGATTTGACTGGCACCTAAACTAGTTGTTTGATAATCAATTACCCACTGATATTTCAATAATCGAGATTGTTGTTAGAAGCGATTCAAAGACTCCTGCGCCTAGAAACAGAATGCCTTCAAGAAATATTCAATCTCAATATTGTACTTCTTTTGGGTCAAGTAAAAAGGGAAAAAAGAAATTGAATGATGATGTTTTTCTCCATTTCTCATTTGAAGAATGTGTGATTAAAAATCAAGTATCGTTGAAACTTATTGATAATTATATGCAGTTGTCATTCAGAGGGCTCCTCAAAAATCATGACAATAGGGAAGTCTTATACATATATTTTGAAAATGTTTGGATTAACCTATTTTGATATAACCAATCATAAAATAAAAATTATCACAGAAACCCATCAAAGGTAAAATACAGATCAAAATTCTCTTCTTTAGAATTTAAGATGATTTTTGTTGTTGCTTTTCCAATAAAAAAGAATTGATTTTATGACATGTCACTACCAAACAAATGTTGGACTGGTGAGGTAAAGTTCTTAATGAAATTATTAAATGTGTATTAGATAAACTTATATTAGTATAACATGATACAAAATATCCTTCAGAAATTTAATGTATCTATTTTACCACCAGACTTTTTTTTTACAATTGATACACTCAAATGAAGTATCAAAATATTAAATTAGTATTTGTTAAGATTATCATTTAATGCATCAATTCTATCATCATATTTTGTTTAGAAGTTTATAATTTCTAATTTTTTTAATCAAGGTTTTGTAGAATATCGATGTGGTTTTTACTATTTTCATAAAAAATTTAAAAGTCTACAGCATAAACCAATACAAATACACAACATCCCAAAGCTTGTTCATATCACACGTGAAAAATTGTTATGATTGGTATTACATTGCTAATGGTGGTGATCATATTTGTACCCAAGAACACATTGATCACGCTTCCATTGTATTGTGTATGAGGGGACAATAATTAACATCATCGGAGGTTTTGAAATCCCATCTGCTTTACCTTGGCATCTTGTAGATGAGGTCTCATCCCGTTTTACTGCAGTCAAGAATTTTATTAGGTGTTGGCAGTTGTTGAATTGTAAAACAGGGTATTAAGAGTGTTGACTCATCACTAGGCTCAAGGAAAAAAGCAGTTCCGCACGAAGATAAAAATGTTGTCTAAAATGCTTTCTTCTTATCTACTGGACAGTAGATTCTTTGAAGAAATTGAGCGAACAAAACTTTGGGGATTGTCATGTGTACAAGGACAACAGTAATGGTTCACTTTTGGAGCCTCAAGTTTCTTTCATGGTTGAATTTGCACAAGACATTGTACTACAAAAGAGCGATAGCAGTAAGTATTCTAATTATTTTATTTTTAATCATGTATTATTTAAATTTATAATTTAAATTCAACATTTTTGTAGAGATTGTGGGGTATATGTTGCTGCATTTACGGAGTTTTTGAGTGACCAAGTGTCACGACCCAAAATGGGTTGCGAGTGGCACCCACACTTATCCTACTATGTGAGCGAACCAACCAATCTAAACCCCAACATTTCAACCATAATAAAACAGAATATAATGCGGAAGACTTAAAACTCATTATCGAAATCAACTAATAACTTCTAAAATTTAAAACTTATCATTCCCAAAATCTGGAAGTCATCACCACAAGAACATCTATCCTCAAATTACTAAATCTAAGAATATCTAGGAAGCTAAAATAAATAAACAGCTAGTCCATGCCGGAACTTCAAGGCATCAAGACATGAAGAAGAAGATCCAGTCCAAGCTAGAAGCA
>NC_028640.1:55019657-55037494 GCF_001406875.1 Solanum pennellii | reverse complement strand
TTTTTCTTATTCAAACCCTTTTTCTTTTACCCTAATTGTCATATAATTAAGTATAAAAGATGATAAAAATAACCCACTTTTTATTTCAAGGTTATCTCCTTTAACCCCCAAGTAATTGAATTATTAACATTAATCCACTAACTTTATAATTATAAGCATGAATAGTCCAAAACGCCCCTTTAAAAACTTTAACAGAAATCCGACCCAGTCAGGGTTACGCAGTCTGTGACGGTCCGTCACGACTGTGACGGTCCGTCCTGCATGTCCGTCACAAAGTTCAGAGAGTTAATTCTGTGGGAAGATTTGTGACGGTCCGTCGTGCCAACGACGGTCCGTCCTGCCATTCCGTCGTGAAGTTCAGAGAGTCGATCTCAGTACCCAAATTTTCAGATTCTAAGTGTTTTGGAACGAGACCCCCTCGACGGTCCGTCGTGCCCATGACGGTCCGTCGTGGGATCCGTCGACCCTGACAGTTATTACCAGAATAAACTCTACTGCTCAAAACGACTAAACAGGTCGTTACACCAAGTCAAAATATCATTTGTTGATTTTCATCCTGAATACCTACGCAAAAGATATGGAATATTCTTGTGGATTTATGACAGTGAGAAGGCTAAGTGTGGATACGTTTGTGAGAATGATGATCTACCAAAACCTAAGGGCGTAGTCACACAACCACCAGAAGAAGATTTGGTTCACATAAAGTAGTATCTTTGCATACACAATGTTTCATATTTTTTTACCTCATTTTGACAATTTCACTAAAGTTTTATTGTGTTTTGATACATTATGAAACAAGTATTTTGGTTATAAAAAGTTAAATTTGAGACATATTATGTCCATAATGAAAAAGTGCATTACAAGTTTTATTAATCAAATATAATAAACAGTTAATAATAAATAGTTTTTTTGAAAACTTAATCTATATGATTCATTATTATTAATGAATATTATAGTTGTTCCAAATTTCATAATTGTACTAAATAGTTGTTTAATATATGTATCACACATAATACTTAATATACATTACATGATACATGATCTATAGTCATTGTAGATTATACAGTAACCTTAACAAATGTTATCAAATTAAATGTACATGATACATTAGCTAATGTGCTACCCAATAATTTATTTTTATAATTATAAGTGGATAACAAAATTTATTTAACAAAAGTAATATTGATATAAATGTATTTTTCAAATCATAACAAAGTATTTGTAATTATAAGGGGAAAATGCATAAGTACCCCCTCAACCTATGTCCGAAATTTAAGAGACACGCTTATACTATACTAAGGGTCCTGTTACCCCCTGAACTTATTTTATAAGTAATTTTCTACCCCTTTTCGGTCTACGTGGCACTAACTTGAAAGAAAAAGTTAATCAGCGTTGGGTCCACAAGATTGTGTCACGTAGGCCGAAAAGGGGTAGAACATTACTAATAAAATAAGTTCAGGGGGGTAATAGGACCTTAGTATAGTGTAAGTGTGTCTCTGAAATTTCGGGCATAGGTTGAGGGGGTACTTGTGCATTATCCCTAATTATAAGTGCAACTTAAAATTTATCTATCACAAATTATAACTAAGTACTTTTTCAACACCAATACTGATTAATAGCAAAAACAATACTTAAAATGATAAATATTTACGTGAAAAATTATTCAATAAAAAAATTAATGTCATAGAAACATTACGATTATTTCATTTTTCTTTTGGGAAGAAAGTACAAGTTCTTCTGTTGTGTCCTTCTTATCCACAAGAATTTGTGTTCACCGTAATCTTTTCATCTGCATTCTTTTTTCTTCTTTTCCTTGGTCTTCCAGATAATCATATGTATCTAGGTGGATACACAGTTTCAGCTACCACATTCTTAGGAGTTGACCAATTTGCCTTATGTGTCATTTGGTACTAACTCTTTTACTAAGTGTTTACAGGTACCCAAAACTTGCTTCCTTGAAGCAATTCGAAAAAGCTCGAATTATATTTTATTTCATTATTATGTAAATACTGACGTTAGGCAAACCTTAGGCCGATGATTATATTTTATTTTATTGTGTATATTGTGTTTATTATATTTGTACATTACTTTAGTTTCTTCCTAAATTTGAAAAAAAATGAATTCAGTCGGGAACCACATTTGTGGATTCCGAAGGGTGCCTAACCCCTTCCCTTCGGAATAACTTAAACCCCTTACCTAGAATCAATTTGGTTTCGTAGATTAATACTTGGTTTCCTAGTTTTCCTAAAATTAGGTGGCGACTCTTTTAAAACTCGTTTATTTTTAAAACATTGTTAAAATTAAATCAATTAATATATTTTCGAGTTGCCGCGACGTTTCGCCCTACTTCGAAAGAGTAGGGATGTATTCTATTGTTATGTTATAGCTTGTATTTTTATTTTGCTGATTATTTGTATATTGTATTTATTCGTTATTCATTTTATTTTTTGTATATTATCATCGCATTTCATGGCATAATTCCCGTCAAATGACAAATAGTTTGCATTAGGACAAAGGAAGTTACGTGGCTTACCACGGCTTCCTTCAGAAAAACACAAGTCTAATCTTTGGAAGTAATAAATGAATAGTTGGCTTGCGGTCATCCAACGTCGTTTATTAGCTTCACCCCGTCGTCTGTCCGACTCGGGTAACCGTCACTTCTATACCAATTCTAGTCATCCTATAATAGAGCAAAATCAAATCCGAATTTAAGCATTANGACCAACACCCAAGGCGTGTTGTGCCCATTAGAGGACCACCCTGAGTCCAAAATGGCCCACGGCCTAAATGGACGTTCATACTTATGTGTTTAAATTTGAAGGATGTATATGTTGTTTGAGAAAATCATTGTCTCATAGGGTAAGGATTAGATTATAGTTTTTATAAATTATAGGAAGAGCNCTAGCCTATTCGAAGATGTTGGCACCCGAAGATTACAAAAGTCAAGAAAGAAGAAGGATTTTTCGTGGAGGCATAGTTTGGGGTCGTACCCTGCGTGGGANGACTGATTATTTTGTATACATTTCCCCTATTATGTATTCCCATTAGGTTTTATTCATAAAATTGTATAAATTTGAGTTTAGGGGCAATGAAATATTTCAAATGACGTATACATCCTTCAAATCGATAGGCCTACCCTAGGCATAAAAGGGTCACATATTTGTATAGGACGCGCAATAATTGTTTGTATGCTATGTGATATATTTAAGTTTGTCTTTAATTAAAACAGTATTTATGTGTTTAATTCATTATTTCTGTGATATTTTGTATTATCCATTATGTACAAGNTAGGTTAAAGAAAGAGTTTCACAAGCTACTAGTCTATTCGAAGATATTGGCACCCGGAGATGATTCTTAATTATTAATTTAATTAACTTATGTCATCTTCCCCAAATTTAAACCCAAAATAGAAGTTGGTGCCCTAATTTTTTAATTTCATATTTTTTTTCATAGCAAAATCAATGTTGGTGCTCTCTGTTTGACGACTTCATCATATTATGCCATCCTTAATCATTAAAATAGAATAATTGAATGACTATTTGAGTAGTGAACTCCGAAAAGATTTTATCAGAAGAGTCAAAACAATAGAAATAAGCATTGTCAAGAAAACAGCCAACACTAAACAAAATTATAGTAGCACAAAATCAACATAAATTTATTTCATTGCTAAAACAACTAAAATAAGTATACTGGTCATTTTCTTCTATTTATATCACTTTCCTTTCCACTTCTTTTGCGTTCCTATATAATCCACGCAAAACAATTTTCCTTTGGACTGTTTTTTAGGCCAACACAGTCGTAGTGTAACCACTCTATTTTGCGATCAGGATTTCCGCGAGCAACCATTTCATCATAGCTAACTTGATTGCAGAAATAATATGTTGGTTCATTTGGATCAACAGGCAAAATGACGATAGTCATAGTGGAGGCGCAAGCCAAACAGAGAAGAAATCCAAGAATAGGGCCGGATCGGGTTGAATTATATCATACAGAGAAGCAACACACACTACTACATAGACTAGGAAATGGGTCAAAATGACCCATTTATAATGATATTAAATAGTTCTGTGGGGCAATAGGAAACTTTGAAAGTTAAGGTGCCTTTATACAAATACGGGACAACTTTGATGGTGTCTTTATTTATTTTCTCATTATAAAATCATGATACATACCTCCATCATTGAACTTTTAGACGCGTTTATAATCAATACATCCTCAAGTCTTCTACCTAATGTGTTCTTTGTATATGATGTTATTTCTCTACTTTTGCAATGCCAAGAACCAAATAGAATTCTAACTTCTTCCAAGAATTCTAATATAGTCAATTGTTGTGCTTCAAAAAAACAACCATTTATACATTTCGCAATGTTCAAAATCATCATGTTACCTCTATTTACTGTTGAATGAACTCTCGATCACTTCTCATACCCTACATCCTCAAGGTACTCCTTAACCCTGTGATCAACTCTATCAACCTTAGACATCATTTTATAAAAATCCTCATTTGTATATCTTGGTCATAGAGTAGAACAGATCACTTAGGGTTTTTCTGCTCCTTTTGAAGTTGCAACAAATATTCTTCCAAAAGATGTCATATGCATTCAGAATGAGGTAAATTTGGGAACACAATCCTTACACTCTTCGTAATACTCTCATTTTTATCTGAAACAACACATATATCTTTTCGCTAGCCAAATGCATTTTTAAATTGTTTGAAAAATCATGTCCACGAACAGTCATTTTTTGTTACAACAACACCATATACCAATGAAATTATGCAACCTGATTACAGACACACATTATATCATTTGATACGTAACATTTACAAATACATCACAACTACAAAAAATACATACCTCCCCTTCAAGTGTGTTTGCTGATACAAATGTCCCTTTATAAGCTCCGCTCAGATGTGCACCATCGACAACAACTATTACTCTGCAGTAATCGAACCCCCTAATCAATGGTCTTAAGACTACGAACAGATATATAAATTCATCTTCCTCAGTCTTCTGCATTCTTATACAAGAATTTGGATATATAGAATTTAACATGTATATGTATCTCGACATCTGTCTATATCCTACAGATGGTTTTCCATCCTTATCATTTCTAGTGCACGGTCTTTAGCACGACATGCTTTCTTGTAAGATATTTGAAACCCATTGAATTTTCTGATATCATCAATTATATCTTTTGGAGTATGAATTCGTTTATGGTTAACCAATTCGGAAGTAGTCACAATACTTACAAATCTGACTATTGTTTGGACTTTGGTTAGTACCCTATCCCTAATTGGACACGTATGTTCACTATTGAAGCTTCTAACTATGAAAACATCAGATTTTTTTCTGCAAGAAGCCTTCATAGTTCAATCACATTCGTTCGAAAAATATACCAACACATAATTGTACAAATTTTTCATCATATTAATACATGTAGCAGTTACATCTTATAATATATACAAAACTAATGGTTAATGTAAAGAATGATGTACATGAATGTATCAACAATTTTCAAATACCAACATAATAGTTTAGTGTATATTTTGTCATGTTCAAAGAAAAGTATTTATACACGTATCACAATATTTTGTAATGTATCAATTTTATGATTGTTGGAATTACTAAAGTCTTTAATGTATCAACAATATTAACGAACTAATGAGTCATCAATTAAAACAGATTTAACTCAATGTATCAACAAACGAACGAACTAACATTATATGACTGTTTCTAAAAAAATTAGTAATGTTTCAACAACATTATCTTGACGTTACGAACCTATTCACTTAATGTATCAACAAATATTGTATAATATCAAAAATCATATTCAATATATACACAAAAAACATAATCATAGACTTTTTAATTCCTAATGTATCAGACATTAAAACAAAATAATTGTATCATCTTTTATAGTTCTAAAAATTCCAAACACTCTCATACCTTTGTCTATCAGATCTCTTTACTTTGCAATTGAAGTTTTTCTTTATCTTATATTTCGACATCACATCTATGAGTGTTGCTTTATCCTTATAATTACTGATATGTCTTCACAGCTATACTTATTAAATCAATTATGTAATTTGTAACTTTCCATTCTAAAATATCATACGAATTACATATTCTTGATACAACTATCACCAGAGCTTGTGTATCATGTGTAGTGCCTTTTACACATGTAATTTCTCCACATGTTCCATCAAAGTTATGTACATTACCTCCAATCTTCTCAATTGTGTCAATGCATAATGGATACATTGCAAATCCTGACTCATTTTCTTTCACTTCTAAATATAGTTTAACACCCATGTCGTTCTTAACTTTCATTGAAGACGAGTTACCTTCTATGATTAAGAAATTTCAATGGTTTTCCTTGATACATCAATATCCAAATAGGCTGCAATTGCTGCTTTGATTCAAAAATGAAATTGATTGTCCAACAACGATTTCATTGCTTTTGTAACTTTCATATTGGCACTTCGCTGACCCAAATTCTTGAATGCCTCAGTAAAATTGATATATTCATCATGTAGCAGCATAAAAACATAAATTTTCTTCGTATTTCTTGCTTTTTCAATGGATGATCATAAACTTTTCTTCAGTGTAGATGATATAATTTTGAAATTTGAAATTTGTAACGTGTGAATCAATCACCTATTAAGATATTGATTCTTTATGATCAGTTAGTCGTAACTTTACAGAATTCACACAACAAAATTAATTATTACGTTTTCTCTCTTTTTTTCATCTCAACAGTTATTTATTTATTGTGTATCAATCACTATGTATCAGTTGGTATCTATGTATCAAACGCCGATCCTTTTAAGAATTTTTTTTGTAAAATGTAAATTAGTTGGGATAGGCTGTAATTCTTATCTTACACAATATGATTCCTTTAATTTTTATTTGTTAACCTAACATCTCTTTCTCCCATTTTTTTCTTTTTTAAAAAATCTTAGATCTTTCCTTTGATCTATTCAAATTGTATATTTTTAAAATCTATAATAAGTTGACATATAAAATTAACTTAAATAATAAATTTATATTCTTCAATAATTTGTGATTATAAATAAATATGTGAATGATAGCAAAATATAATTACTTATGGCTGTAAAATATAAATTAATTTTGTTTCATTTTCTCAAGTATAAAAAAATTAATCGACTTTTATCACGTTAAAAGATTTAAGGGTATTTCAGACATTTGATTAAAAAAAAGTTTTTACCAGCACTTATTTGTCAAACACATCAATAACTTTTTTTAACTGCATCACTTTCATCCAAACACAGAGAAATAAGTTTCAGCACTTTAAAAAGTTACTTTTTTAAGTCAATCTAAACGGGCTCTTAGCTATTATTGTACTAGTGAATTTGTCCACGCTTTGCGCGAATTAAATGATCATTTTATAAATTTGTTATCAATTAAAAAATTAAAATTTATTTTTACTACTATAATTGTTTTAAGAATTTTTTAATATTATAAAATATTATTGATGAAAATTTATCATTTTGCTAATTTCTTTTTACTTCGGAGAAGTAAAATAAAAATTTTAATTAGATTAATTTTGAGCTTTAGTCTTTTACGTTATTGAATTCTAAATTAGTTATGTGTATTTATTCAATGAAATTTATAGAGATCAAAGTTATTTGATTGACCAAACACACTGCTATATCCCTACTTTCACCAAAATAAAGAATATAAAATGGATAGAAGTATTGATCAATAACAAAAATAATAACGTCACAAAAATATATGTAATGTTTTAATATGAGAGATATCCTCTAGCAAAACAAATAATTTAAAAATTCCAAAAGGCAAATAAAATTTGTTTTTAAAAAAAAAGCAATTCTTATGAAGTCATAATAATTAGTTCATAGGGATAAACAAAAAATATGATATAAAGGATAAAAAAAGTAATTTGAAGGAATAATATAATATTAATAATGAGATTTCAAGGAAGGAAGCTAAAGAAAATAATAACATTGATGAAAAATGAAGTTAAATATGGTCATTTTTGATATTTCTATTTTTTAAAAAAAATAAAATCAATCTTTTGATTATTTTTATGTCTTTATTTTTGAGAAACTATTTAATAAAAATAGTTTTAAAATGTCAAAAATATTGATATATTTAATAAAAATTAGGAGAGAAAATATTGATATATTTAATAAAAATCAGCAGTAACTTTTATTTAATTGAAGATAAATAAAAAAGTAATCTTCGAGTAAAGAAACATAAATAAATAAAAAAGGATTAAAAACTGTAGAATACTTATTCTCTCCTAATTTTTATTAAATATATCAATATTTTCGACATTTTAAAAATATTTTATTAAATAATTTCTCAAAAATAAAGGCATAAAAATAATCAAAAGACTGATTTTTTTATTAAAAAAAGTTAGAAATATCAAAGATGACCATATTTAACTTCATTCATCATCAATGTAATTATTTTCTTTAGCTTCCTTCCTTGAAATCTCATTATTAGTATTATATTATTCCGTCAAACGACCTTTTTTTATTCTTTATATTATATTTTATTTGTTTATCCCTATGAACTAATTATTATGACTTCATAGAATTGCTAGAAAATAATAACATTGATGATAGAATGAAGTTAAATATGGTCATCTTTGATATTTCTAATTTTTTTTAATAAAAAAAAACAATCTTTTGACTATTTTTATACCTTTATTTTTTTTAAAATAATTTAATAAAAATATTTTTAAATGTGGATAATATTGATATATTTAAAATAAAATAAATTCCGATTAAAGACACAAAAAATAAGACAAAGTAAAAGAAGAAAAAAGTTAGTAGAATAAATAAGTTGAAAGAAATAATGTCAGCCGTAAATTTTAATTAATTGAAGATAAATAAATAAGTAATATTCGAGTAAAGAAACATAAAAAAAAAAGATTAAAAAAAATGTAGAATACTTATTCTCTCCTAATTTTTATTATAAATATATAGAGAGAGAGATAAATAGATAGATAGATATATAGAGAGAGGGGAGGTTCTTTTAGCAAAAGAAATGATCTAAAAATTCAAAAAGGCAAATAAAATTTTGAAACTTTTACAAAAAAGATATTTTTTAAAAAAAAAAATTTATGAAATTATAATAATAACAAAAAAAAGAGAAGTAATTTAAGGAAATAATATAAATTAACATTAATGAGGAGATTATGGAAAGAAGTAAAAGAAATCAATAGCATTGATGATAGTAGGAACTAAATATAGTCATTCTTGACTTTTTCTACAAAGATCAATTTTTAGTAATTAAAAAAAAATCAAAAAATAAAATAAAAATTTGAGCCATATTTTACTTTGGAAGAATAATTTTATTTAATGGGAAATTTCATAAATATTGATAAAATTTAATTAAAAAAATTAAAACTTTAATAGAAAATATAAAGAAAAAAAGTGATTTAAGAAAACAATATAAATAAAAATAATATTGATGAGATTAAAGGAAGGAAGTAAATTAAATTAATAGCATTGATGATGATAGGGACTAAATAGTCATATTTGATATTTTTTCTTTTTAAAAATATTCAGTCTTTTGAAAATTTTAGTAAAAAACCCCAACAAATAAAATAAAAATGTGAGGCATAATTTCTTTCGAAAGAATAACATTATTTCTGAGAAATTATTTCAATAAAAAATAAGTGAAAAGAAGAAAAAAATTAGTAGAATAAATAAGTTGAAATAAATAATGTCAGCAATAAACTTTAACCAATTAAAAATAAATAAAAAGGCTTGACTTCAAGTAAAGAAACATAAAAAAAAATAAGATAAAATTAAAAAAGAAAGAAACTTGTAGAATACTATTTTTTCCTAAGAGATAAAGATCTTTTAGGAAAATAAATGATCTAAAAATTCAGAAGGCAAACAAAATTCTGTAAAAGCTTTTGCAATTTTTATGAAATTATAATAATAATAAAATAAAAGAAGAAGAAGAAGAAGAAGTGATTAAAGGAAATAACTGAGATTAAGTAAAGAAGTAAAAGAAATCAATAGCATTGATTATTATGGGAATTAAGTATAGTCATTTTTGACATATTTCTTACTTTTTCTGAACAAATCAGTCGATAGAAATTAAAAAGAACTCCATAAAATAAAATAAAATTTGAGGCATATTTTTTTTTTGGAGAATAATTTTATTGAAGTGAAAATTTCGTAAGTATTAATAAAATTTAATTAAAAATATAAAAACTATAATTGAAAATATAAAGAAAAAAAGTGATTTAAGGAAACACTATAAATAAACCTTAATATTGATGAGATTAAGGGAAGGAAGTAAATTAAATTAATAGCATTGATGGTGATAGGTATTGATTATTGTCATCTTTGATATTTTTCCTTAATTTAATTTTTATTTTGAAAAATCAGTCTTTTGAAAAAATTTAATAAAAAATTCCAACAAATAAAATGAAAATGTGAGGCATAATTTCTTTTGAAAGAATAACTTTATTTCTGAGAAAGTATTTTAATAAAAATATAAGTGAAAATGTTGAAAATGTTGATAAAATTAAATTAAAAATAAATATAAAACAAAATAAACTTTAATTAAAGACACAAAAAGAAGACAAAATAAAAGAACAAAGAAATTAGTAAAATAAAGAAGTAGAAAGAAATAATATCAACAACAAATTTTAATTAAGTAAAGATAAAAAATTCTAATAATGTTTTTGCAATTTTTATGGGGGAAAAAGGCGAATTAAGAAAATAATATAAATAACATTAATAATGAAATTAAGAAAAGAAGTAAAAGAAATCTGTAGCATTAACGATGATGATAGAAATTAAATATGATCATTCTTGATATATTTTCTTAATTTTTCTAAAAAGATCAGTCTTTAGAAATTTAAAAAGAACTCCATAAAATAAAATAAAAATTTGAGGCATATTTTATTTTAAAAGAATAATTTTATTTAGGTTGAAAACTTTGTAATAATGATAAAATTTAATTAAAAAAACAAATTTTGAATAGAAAATATAAAGAAAAAATTGATTTAATAAAACAATATAAATAAAATTAATATTGATGGGATTAAGGGAAGGAAGTAAACTGAATTAAATTAATAGTATTGATGATGATAAGAAATAAATATTGTCATCTTTGATATTTTTTCTTAATTTTCTTTTTTTTTAAAAACAGTCTTTAGAAAAAATTTAATAAAAAACTCCTACAAATAATATAAAAATGTTAGGCATAATTTCCTTTGCAAGAATAACTTATTTCTGAGAAATTACTTTAATAAAAATCCAAGTGAAAATGTTGATAACATTTAATTAAAAATAAATATAAAATAAAATAAACTTTAAATTAAAGACACAAAAAGAAGACAACATAAAAGAAAGAAATACATTAATAAAATAAAGAAGTAAAAAGAAATTAGTAAAATAAAGAAGTAGAAAGAAATAACGTCCACAATAAATTTTAATTAAGTAAAGATAAATAAAAATATAAACTTAATGTAAAGATACATAAAAAAAAAATAAGAAGAAATAAAAAAAATAGTAGAATATTTATTCTTCTCCAAATTTGATACGAATTTCTTAAATAAATTGATTTTGTCTCCAAATAATTTTTCTTACACTTTGAAGCACTAATCACTTCCTACAATTTTCTAACCAAAATGATTTTTTTCTCATTAGTCATCTCTTATAGGAGGAATCAACATTTTTCCAAAAAATCATTTACTTTGAAATGAAATTTTTTATTACGTGAAATTCCTCCTTTATACTTATATTTTTCGAAGGATCATAATAATTTTCCTTTCTCTTTTCGTAAAGCAATCACAAGGCTAGAAAGTAGTTGATCATCTCAGCAGCATAATCAACATTTTTTAAAAAAAGTCTTTTATTTTGAAGATAAACTTTTATTACATAACCTTTCTTCATACATCAATATTTTTTAAAGAATCATGAATTCGTTAGATATCTCAGTAAAAAATTCTGATACTCATATATTCATTATCATCAGAAGAAGAGGAGATAAAAGTAAAGGAATCCATTTTTGTTGGATACAAATACACAATATTCTTATATTATAGGCTTAGTAAATATAAACTATTACTATAAATGAAAAGGTTTAAGCTTTTTATCTTCCAAATTTTATTCTTTTCATTTTCCCATTTATTTAAATATGTATCAGTGAGAGGAAAGTTTTAAAGAAATATTATTAATTGGATAGTATATTAAATGTTTTCAATTTTTAAGAATACAAATAAATAATAGAAATCAAAGATAAAATAACAAAAAAAAAAAGGAGAAAAAAAATAAATAGAAATAGAAGCTATAGAGAGGTGTCACATCAGATTATTTATATTCACCTTTATATATATAGATAGAAAGATAGATAGATAGATTGTAGAAGTTCTTACTTCTAATATAATATAATATGAATTCAATACAACATACATACTTACTTTTAATACAATATAACTATTAACATAAAATATAGAAGATATACTAAATTGGAGAGTTGAAGTATTATATTAATTTAACATTCATGTTAGGAGTGTTCAAATTCCATCGAACTATGAGATTCTCAACGTCTATAAATCATACTTGAGTTTTTATGAAGAGAAGAATAGAAAACACAAAAATTGCAGTTTAAAAATATGAGAGAACTCCTCCATTTAAATTTAACAGAAAACACAAAAATTGCAGTTTAAAAATATGAGAGAACTCCTCCATTTAAATTTAACAGAGGGAGTATGAACATGTGCTTATTGGTGTCTTATCAAAAAAATTGGAGTCAATTCCCTAAATGATCACCGAAGTTGAGGGAATTTCCTTGAAATATCATTTATGTTTCATTTAGGACCAAAATATCACCCAACTATCACTATTTTCCTTCAAATATACTTGACACTTCAAAAACATCACTCTCTCCTACTTGGCATGACATGTCATTAATTTTTTTTAATAATAGACTAATGTAATTATTAAACTTATTTAACTAAAATAATGATCATATCATTTTTCATTTTTTTAAATTAATTTACTAAGAATAAATTTTCATACTTAAAATCTTTTATCATAATTAAACTTTTTATTTTTTATGTTCTGCATAATATGTTTTTAAAACGTAATATAATCTCATCAATTTTGAATACTTAATTATAAACACATACATTCAAAAAAATATTGATTTACAAATCACTCATTAACGCTAATTTACGTTAATTAATCATAAATTGTGTAATGAATCAATCTTATTAAAGGTCGATTAATTACTAAAAAAAATTGGGTGCTTTGAAATCCATATATACTTACAATATCGTTTTTAAAAAGAAAATAGTAAGTGAATAATATTTTTATCCATTAGAAATACTAAATACCTCAAACTACCTGCCTAATCCTTCGCTCCGAGGGACCGTAGATCGGAAAGCGCCTTCTAAACCACCCCATTCATCCAAAAGAGAAGGGAAGGGGCCCATGTATTTGCATGACCCCTGCATCCTGAAATTTTAGTTGATATGCCAAACATTATTGTAAGTATATATGGTTTCAAAGCACCCAAATAATTATTTTTTAATATTAATCGACCTTTAATATTATTGATTTATTATACAACTTATGATTAATTGATGTAAATTAGCGTTCATGAGTGATTTGTATATCAATATTTTTTTGAATGTAAGTGTTTATAAGTATTCAAAATTGATAAAATTATGGTACATTTTTAAAATGTATTCTTCATTAAATGAAAAAATAAAAAATTTAATTATGATAAAAGATTTTAAGTATCAAAATTTATTCTTAATAAACTAATGAAAAAACTAAAAATAATATGATCATTATTTTAGTTAAATGGGTTCAATGAATTAAATTAGTCTATTATTTTAAAAAATAATTTAATGATATGTCATGCAAACTAGGAGAGTGATGATTTGGAAGTGTCAAGTATATTTGGAGGAAAAAAGTGATAGTTGAGTAGGGCTGGGCGTTCGGTCGGTTCGTAAATATCGGTTCGATTTTTCAGTTTTCGGTTTGGCCAAATATGAAACCAAACAAAATCAAAATAAATTCGTTTTGGTTCGATTATTATAAATTTGATTCGGTTTATTTCGGTTCGGTTTCGGTTTAACCAAATTTAATACAAAAAATGGTAAAACAACCACCGTGATAACTAGATATCGACTCAATTAGTAAAACATGAAAAATCCACAAGGGGTCAGCAAGATTATCCCTTTTTCCCATTTCTTTGAATTTCTCAGCTTCTAGCCAGATAAAAAAAATGGCAAAGCAACCATCATGACATATTAAAAATTGAGGCTTTAAGCAATAAAAACACTTAAACATGGAAAAATTCAAAAGGGGTCAACAAGTTTTATCCCACTGTATGCTAATTTGGAGCATAAACGTATTGAGCATAACCCAGCTCTAGCCAACAGGCAATAACATTAACAACTGGTCAAGATTAATAATAAAAAAACTATCAAAAGTCAATACAACATCACAACAACACTAGAAAGTTCAACGAACTTGTGTCCATCACTAAAATAGAGTTAGTTACAAACTAAAGTCCTCATTATCTGGCTCATTGCAACTTCTAGCAACAAAGAGATTTAGAAAACCAACAAAACATCGTTGCAACTTGCAACCTCCATTGCAATAGCTCCCAAGTTCTAGCAGATAGCAACCAAGAAAACAACAAAACATTGATGGACCTGCGAGAAAATAGAACTGTTTAGACAAATGATCTACATTTCATAATAGAATATATAAAACTATCAAGCAAGTTATGTAAATAAGTTCTTTACTTACTCGTTACCACACATCACTAGTTGATAGTTGAACTTACAAGCTGCAACTATATATCAATTACACTAGATTCAGTTCCACTACAAGCAAAATCTAAAAAAATATGAAAGAATTTGTTAGTTGTTAAGAAACACAAGTAACAAAATTATTTTCAATATAGTTAATACAAATATCAAATTCTTACCAAGTTCAAGTTGTTCAAGATACTCTAAATCTTCCTCAATATTGATTGGAAAAGACTCACTTCTAAGTTAATCTTGAACACAAATAAGAGATTGCACAATTTTAGGAGTTGATGAACTCCTAAAGTGATCAAGAACACGACCTCCTGTGCTGAATGCACATTCTGATGCGACACTTGAAATGGAAATGACTAACACATCACGAACCATCTCCGCGAGAATAGGAAATCTTGGCTCATTAACTTTTCATCACATTAATATATCAAAGTCATAACTATTTGTCTCAATATCTTCCGCAAGATATCTTTTCAATTCTGATTTATTACCTGAACTTCCACTAACTTCTTTATGCTTCTCAAATTGTTGTTTCGTTCTCATTCTTCCTCTATTTACAAAGTTGGCACAACCACTCACACTAGATATACTTGATGAATTGTTAGATGAAGTGGGTGAAGATAATACATGTAAAGAGCTTTTTGGGAATTTCTTGACATAATACTCAAACAGTTTGTTCATGTATTTTTTCACTTCTGAACATAGCTTTTCCCCAACTTCTTTTCTGAACATATCCACAATTGCAAATGGAACATAATCAAGCTTGTTACGGGGATCCAATACAGATGAAATAAAGATCATCTTGTTCATTTTTTGTGGTTCACCCCAATACTTTTTGAACTTCTCATTCATACTTTCAGCCATTTCTTTCAAATTACGATCTTTATTTGTCATCATCTCTTTCAAAATAAGATTAAGTTCAGCAATTTCAACAAAGTGTGTATTGCTAGTGACATAATTAGAACCAGAGACCTTCAAAGTAAGTACATAAAAAGTTTCAAGAAATTTCACCATTGACCTCACATTTTTCCAGTCAACACTTGAAAGAATATTTGCAGTAGTTCCATCTTCAACTAGTTTCATCTTCAACACTAGTTCCATCTTTGTTTTCAGAAGAATCAGAACCAAAGGTACGAAGATGATTCAAGTATCCAATATCATAAAAACTATATCTTTCAAATGCAAGCTCAAAATATTGTGCTATATCAAGCATCGAATATGTAGAGTTCCACCTAGTAGGAACATCTAAACATAATGATTTCTTATAAGTTATCAATTTAGATTCACAACATTCTTTAAACTTTATAAGTGCTGCGGGAGATTGTTTAATGTATTTCACGGCTTGTCTCACTAGCTTGACAGACTTACCAATTTCCTTCAACCCATCTTGCACAATAAGATTAAGGATATGTGCCATACACCTCACATGAAGATGGCCACCATCCATAATGTTAGTTCCCCAATTGCTCAATTTCTTAGATATTTCTTTCACAGTAACATCATTAGAACTAGCATTATCAACTGTAATAGTAAGCACATTGTCCAAACCCCATTCAAGCAAACAATTAGTAATGCAAGCCGCCATATTCACGCCCTTATGACTAGAAATAGGACAGAAATTTTATTCTTTTATGCAAAATCCAATTTCTATCTATAAAGTGGGCTGTCAAACACATGTAGTTTATTTTTTGTATAGAGGTCCAAGTATTTGTTGTAAGACAAACTTTTGGACGTGCTTCTTTGGAAACCTTCTTCAAAAGTTTTTTTCTTCGAGGTATAGTTCATAACAATCTCTCGTCACAGTTCTATGAGAAGGAGTATAAAATTGCGGCATTGTAACTCTCATGAAGTTTTTAAAACCCTCTTTCTCAACAAAACTAAATGGTAGCTCGTCAACAATTATCATTTTGGCTAAAGCTTTCCTACTTTGTACTTGGTCAAATTTTCAAGTGCTAATGACCCCTTCCTTTTCTCCCGTTGAAGATGATAGAAAATTAATTAGATTTTGACCTTTATCTACGGTGTCACGAGGAAATTTAGGACATGTTCTCATATGAGTATTCATTGATGACGTACCATTAGATGATGTAGAAGCTGCATAAGATTTTGCAAAATACTTGCATTTGGCTTTACTAGCTCCATTTTCATCGGTGAACTTTTCAAAATTCTTCCAACAATTAGCTCTAGGTTCCATGGTTTTTCTTTTCTTTGAAGTATGAACATCAACATCAACCTCACTGGGAGATGAGGTGTAAGGTATGCTCTCATTTGAAGCTCTACTTTCACTTTCCTTTCTTCCAGTTTGTGTCATCTATACAAAAGTGAAACAAACAACAAGAACAATAATCAACAAAGTTGCAAGGATCAGGCCTCACAAAGTCACAATAGCCCTCAGCTCTGTTACAAGGAAACAAACAATAAAATCAAACACAAGAGCACAAGAAAGTAGGAACAACTACAAAATCAGTAAATGGGAGTTAAGAGATGACTGATGATGAGAGTTTAAGACGATTTGACTAACTTACAGTTACGAGTGACGACAAACGAGAGCTGAGAGTTGAGAGATGAGTGAGAGTGACGAACTGATGATAAGACGGAAGTGGCGGCTGGCGGGCTGCGGCGAGCCGGCGACCGANCCGTGGCGGCGTATATTATGAGTCAGTGTCTCGGGCTCTCGTCGACCAGCCGCGACGTTAGCGTGTGTTGCGTATCTGCGTGAGTCGTGAGTCGTGACTGCATCTGCATTACTGACCGGCGTGGCGGCGCTATGGACTTACGATGGACGGTGGTCGACTGGTCGGTGTGTGTGTATGATGTATGAGTTATCAATTTAGCAATTTATCATTTATCAATTGATAGGAAATTGGCTTGGGTATTTGGGTTAGGAATTTGGATAGTTGGGCCGACTGACTGCTGAGTAATAGGAATTTAGGTAGTTGGGCTTGGGCTGACTGCTGAGGATAATAGTATGGGTCGACTGGGAGGATTAGGAATGGGTTATGGACTTATGGGGTAACAATTATATATATATATATATA
>NC_028640.1:54968079-55019015 GCF_001406875.1 Solanum pennellii | reverse complement strand
CCCGCCCTCCTCCGCCTCCCAACCCCTCCCCCCAAAATAAAAGACAATTCAATATTAAACTGAATAAAAAAATAGAAGTACGATAAATAAATTGAGAATCGAGGTGTACTTATTAAATCTAGTTTTGACTCTTCAATCGAATTTTTGATCAAATCCTTTTCCTCCAACAGTTTGATGTTTCACAGTTTGAACACAAAGTTGTAGTTTGTGCAACATAAAATCGTTGAACTTCTTGTCAAGCAAAAGTATATGTATTGCAATGAAATTGAGTACATATTAATTTGATTAAAGAAAAAATATACTTATTAATTATCTAAATAGTCTTCGCTTTTTGAAGTTGGATTACTCCATTCTCTTTGTTGCATCAATTTTTGTTGATCTATCTAATTTACCCAAAAAAATATTGTAATTGCATAATTGAACAATTCATATTATCTTCGTTGTTTTAAGAAGAAGAAAAAGAAGACAAAAAAGAACAAAAAAACTTACAAAATTTGTAGATTAAAATGTGAGAAAACCCCCTCTATTTATAGACAACAAATAATAGTATGAAAAAATGTTTACCGTGTCTTCTCAGATAAGTCATATCCCTTTGAAAAAATCATAACAATTTGGAAATGTCATCACTCATCGAAAAAGTCACAACCCTTCGGAAAAGTCACTGCCCAATCAATGTGAAAAGGTGTCAACTTTTAATATAATATAAAATAAATAAATATAATATATAGAATGTATACTAAATTAGGTGTTTTAAATTAGCCGGTATCATAGTAATTTAATATTCAAGTTAGAGAATTTATACTTTTAAGATCGTGTAGAAGATAATATAATATAAATAAATCGATATTATATAGATAGATGTATAAGTTTCCCTTCAATATTAGTGGGAAAAAAGAATGGAAAAATTACATAAATTGGTACATTTTAATAAATAATTACTGATTTTAGCGATATTTTTTATTTATTACCATTTATAGCAACTTCTTTAATTTTTTTTTCTTTTCTCGTCTCACACTTTCTTTCTCCTTTTCTATGTCTCGCTCCTTTTTTTTTCTTTTATTCTTTCTTACTTTCTTTCTGTTGTCCTTTCTTTCTTGCTTTTTTGTTGTTGCTCTGTCTCCTCTTACTATTGCTCTTTTTTTCTTTTTTCGTAAAATAGTCAATGATTCTAGACTCTATAAAACTTATATCAATATTTAATTAGAGAAGTAATATAATCGTAACAAATGAAGAGGCATAAAAAACTGTAAGATGAATTAAATTTGAATTAAAAATGTATTACAAACATATTAAAGTTGAATTATTAGAAGAGAAGTAGTATAATCGTAACAAATGAAGAGGCATAAGAAACTGCAAAATGAATTAAACTTGAATTAAAAATGTATTACAAACATATTAAAGTTGAATTATTAGAAGAGAATTAAATATAATTGAAGAATGTAGAAAACAAAAGATCTTTCTTTGATCTGCATGTAAACTGAATAAAATTTGTATCAATAATGAATTAAACGAGTAACCACTCGTAACAAATCAATCAATTAATTGCAAAATGCATTAAATTTGTATTTAAAAATGTATTACACAAATATTAAAGTCGAGGTAGAAGAGAAAATTAAGCATGAATAAAAAATGCAACAAATGAAATATATTAACTTGTATCAAATATTAAAGTCGAGGTAGAAGAGAAAATTAAGCATGAATAAGAAATGCAACAAATGAAATATTAAATTTGATTTATAGAGTGAAGTAAACTTGTATCAATAATGAATTAAACCAGTATCCAATAGGAACAAATAAATTAAAAAACTGCAAAATGAATTAAATTTGTATTAAAATTGTATTACATTGTGTTAAATTTGAATAAAAAGAGAGAATTAAAAATAAATGGAAAACGTAGCTAATGACTGACAAGACAATTTTCTGTAGAGTGAATTAAACTTGTATCAATAATGAATTAAACAAGTATCCAATAGTAACAAATAAATAAAAAATGTGAAATAAATTAAATTTACATTAAAATTGTATTACACATTATTTAAAGTTGAATTAGAAGAGAGAATTAAGAATGAATGAAAAATGTGACTAACGAAAGACATGACAATGATCTATAAACTGCTACATTATATCTGTAATGAATTAAACAAGTATCCAATAGTAACAAATAAATTAAAAAAACTTCAAAATGAATTAAATCTGCATTAAAATTATATCATCTAATTCAACTTTAATATAGTTGCAAGACAATTTAATGCTATATTTAATTCATTTCAATCTAAAATTTCTCCTAAAATCAATTATAAACTTAACCAAACCATCTTAAAATTGAGATATGAACTCCAGACAACATTTTCAATATTTGTAGGAATTACCTATTCAAATTTATCACAAATTCATAAAATGCAAATAATGAATTCAAAATTTGAAGCTTTATAATGACTATCAATGGTGAACTCTTATTTTTGTAATTTTAATTATTTGAAATTTCTGATTTAAAATGTGATTTTATACAATTTTGCGTCTTTTTGTTCCTCTTTTCATCCTTTTTTTTTTTGGATAAAAATAGTGATATGAACATAATGAAATATGAAAAATTGATTTGTTAATTAAATAAAAATTGAAAGAAGAAGAAGAATTTTTCAAAAAAAGAAAAGAAAAGAAGAATATAAAGACAATAATGATAAAGAGAGAAAGACAAGAAGAAGATTTTAAATAAAAAAAAAGATTAGGAGGCAAAAGGACCGAGAAAGAAAGCAACACTACATTTTTCTTAATTTAAAAAAAAATTATATTTAGTTATAAAAATTATATTGAGACAAATGGTAAATATTTTTTAAATATAATATATTTATGTGATTTACCCAAAAAGAAACAACATTTGAGTTGGTCATCAAGTATGATCAATATTGATAACATATATACCTATATACATTATAAACAATCATAGTTTATACATAATAGACATACTTATCCATATTTATTAATGAGATGCCCTAATAATTCTAATCACTTTAATATTAGTGGGAATAGTGAAGCAAAATCTGAGTTGGTCATCAACTATGATTAGTATTATTTTTTGGGGGGTGAGGGATTTGGTTTCCGTTTACGATTCATACTAGATCCAAATTTGCGCCAAAAAATCCCACATTGACGGGGTAAAACACTCTCTAACAAAAATAACTACGTAATCATTCCATCACATCCCTTGATGATCACAGAAGGCTTCCATTAGAAGAACAAAAAATGACATCCATCGCACGCATCATAAACAATTGGCATACCAGCTGGGCTAAAAGGAACTCCAAAATCCCACTTCAAACTAATTTGACAATAAGACCTTCACATTGTTTATGATAACTATATCATCCACTACAGAACACCTCACTACAACCAATAATCGTTTCCAATAGCTGGAGAGCTCAAGATATTAGATTATTAGAATAGGAAAAGGGTCAAAAATATCTCTGACGTATGACAAAACGGCTCTGAAATAGTCACTTTCCACCTTTTGATCTTAAAATACCCTCAATAACCAACCAAAAACAGTTGTTTCCAATAGCTTCAGAAACAAAAAGAAGTGATACGGCCTGCCTCAAAACCTGTCACATTGCTCATCTGAAAAGGGGCCATTTACCATTTAAAATATTGACTAGAATAGAGTGGCCACAAACGTTTAACAATTGCTGTACTCATAGAGAATCTCCAGCCAAATGAAGCACAATTTACATTTCTGAACAGAAAACCCTCTAGAAAAAACAAAAATGGAACACAAGTGAACTGTGGCCTGCAATAAAACTAGCCACAAACTGTATGTATTGATATATTATATAAGATTGTTTCTCCATATGTCCTAACTAGCATGGTGAATAAGTAACTTGAAGATTCATGATCCCAATACAAAAGCATGTATCTCAGCCCAGCTAGAGGCAGTATAGAGAACACCAGAAAGTCCCGTCCAACTTGATGAGTCTGACCCAGCATACATCTTCTGCTTCTGGAGAACACCTGGAAAAAGAGGAACAAAAGAAACACCAAAATGATTCCCCACCCTCCTCAGACTTGAGCTCGAACCAAGCACAATGCCAACATCTGCTTCCAGCAAGCAAAGTAAGTCGCCAACTGAATCCCCAATATATACTGTCAGATTCTTTTTGTCGTTGCGACAATTCGATAGAATTTTACTAAAAGCTTGAACCTTGTCAATGGGGGATTCAACTTTCTTATCAATTTCACCAGTAGATAGAGATTCTTGAAATATCAACTCATTGGCATGAATATCTAGACCATCTATGCCCCCTGTTCAACACATGACAGGAAATAGATATCTTTTTCATAAGCCTAAAAGGCAGGAAAAAATTTAACATCTCACTGGAAACCAAAAACTGACAAGCATTGCATAATTACAAATGAAAAGGGAACTCTCAACTAAAACCAACCATAGCAAAAATAAAAGAGAGTTCATGTGATCGATGATCTTTGAGACCCAACTAAAGACTATAAGCACATCAAAACTTCTCTTCCAGAATAAGAGAAGAAATCATTGACAATGTTAACAACTCTATTAGACTTAAAAAGGAAAAGATAACTCAAAAACAAAGGAGAACACATGACACAAAATAAGAACAGGGGAAACCAAGGTAAATTTGAAATACAAGGAATGATCAACTTTTTCCTCCACTCTTTTTCCATTTCACTATCCTTTCTTCTTTTTCTTTTAGAAAGTTGTTTCCTTTCTCATGGTACAAGAAAAGGATAGCGGGTGGAAGCAAATTGGCATGACAAAGAGGGACAAATGTCACTTAGCATACAAAATACAGTCAGCAATATTTCTAGCATATCCAGGTGCAACTACGAATTAAGAAGACATTGAAGTAGTCATGAAAAGATAGGCAGACCATAACAATCAACTTGACAACAATAATATCCGCAACTAAGTTGTCATTATCAATGAAATACCTGATGAAAAGGAAGACCTAATAAGGTCACCACACCAGCAATAGGAGAGAACATGAATGTCTGCATTCAGATTTTCATTTCTTATTATGCTCTGGAAAAAGTCGGTGCAACCATCCTGGAGAATCAATTGCTGCCCAGCTCGTTTAATGTCTTCAAGGTTCAGACCTTTCAGTACCCCAGATTCAACTACCCTACTATTCGCCCTTTTCTCAAAATCAGAAAGTTGCTCAATCGTTCTACAGAGTCTCCCGTAATCACATTTTTCCGCTGTAAAAGTAAGATTCTTAGAACAGTTCATCCCAGCCGATCAGCAATATTATGACATAGGGAGGTTGGAAAACATCAAAGATTAATTAAACAGTGTTACCTTTTTCAGTAAGTAACATCTTCTCTATACATTGCTCATACTCTTCCGTGTACTGCTTAGAGAGATCTCCCCATGCATTCTTTAAATCAGCCAACGACATCCTTGAAATTTGATTCTCTGGTTGATTTTGATCAGATTTTGGTGCTGTTATAATTGCAATTTCAGCCAAGATGGCAGAAGAATCAACAATCGTGCATGTCAAATCAAAATCAGAAAATATTGTTATCCGCTGTTCCGCAGGGTTGTGATCTTTTGACAAAGGGATGATAGCTTTCTGAACAAGCGGCTGGGCTAAGAAGAACTGGATTTCAAGTTTCATTGCTTGATGATAAAGCTTCTCAATGATGTCAAGCTCCTCACCTGTCAAAGTGACACTCAGTTTATCCAACAAGTCCTCTGTCTGTAGAGCTGATGCCTATTATACAATAAACACGATATTTCAGTTTAGTTAAGTAGAATGTGTGGTATGTCATAAATATCATTCATAAGCTAAATTCATCAGTTTGACGAGAATGGAATAAACAGCCACAAACCTGGAAACCTTCAGAGGCATAACTGTCAATCCACTTCTCATATGGATGATTTTTCTCTCCCTCAAGACACACTTGCAGCTCCTTACCAATGTAGGCATAAAGTCTCATGCAAGGTGTCATAGCACCTAGAGTATAAGCAGCCAACTTTGTTTTCTCAAATGGAGTGGCAAGTTTAGCAGCTTTTACCCCTTCAACCTTTCCTGAAGCTGTAGCTAATAAGAAATCTGTGTACTTGGCTGTTGCAGGGTTAATAGTGCACTCCTTGACCAGATCAATGCCCCACTCCTACAGAAGTGACTGTGAGATTATTTATTTTCCCAAGCAAGAAGACAATTTCGCGTGCATAAAGAGAGTTTTTAATGTACTTTGATATATAGGTCATAAGATACAATATCGAAATCATTAAGGGGTCGTTTGGTAGGGTGTATAAAAATAATGCTAAATAGAGTGTATTAGTAATTGTTGCATTAATTATGCTAAATAGAGTGCATTAGTAATGTTTACATTAGTTATGCTTGCATTATTTCTTAAGCATGGCATAATTTTTTTAAAACATACTATTTTTGTCCCTAATTACTTGTCCACTTTTCAATTGGCACACCTATTAAAAAAACAATGATTGACATAGTGAGTTTACCATTTCGCCCCCTATTAATTATGAAGTGGGTGAATTAAAAATTTACGATCTTTGAGAAGTTCTACCTTTTTCAAAGTAATTAATTGAGGATATAGTAGGTAAAAAGAATTTCTCCTTTCTTGATTTGTCAAAATGGACAAGTAATTAGGAATAACTACAAAAGGAAAAGTAGACAAGTAATTAGGGACAGAGGAGATATTTATTTACAAAGATATCCTCAACATTATAGGGGAAAAGATGTAAAATAAGGTTCTGAGGGGCAATTGGGTCATTAACCATGCTAATGCATGCATTAGATACTCTTGCATTAGTAATACCATGGATTTCCATGTATTACTACTACACTCCTCAATACATAATTGAGTGTATAACTACTAGTTGCATTAGTTAAACATAGGTTAAAAAAATGTACCAAACAAGGTTCTGCTAACACACAAGGCTAATGCATGTATTGTTACACTCTACCAAACGACTCCTAACTGTTAACAATAGTTGCTATCACTTCGCAGTAACCGCACATCTTAACTTCCTTGACAAATTAGTTACGCTCCAGAAAAATGATGAGAATCTGTTTTACAAATAGAAATCAAGATTTAACACAATAGGCATAATACATAAACATGACCCTTAATTTGGCTTTAGCGAATAACTATGTCCGCCAACTTTGAATGTGCACAAGTAGGCACTTAAACTTGTATAAATTGAACAAGTAGACACAAGTATCCTACATGACACAATACACGTAGGATGTCATGTAGGACACAAAATTGCTAGGTAGGGTGTCATACTGCCATGTAGGATGAATTTGTCAATTTGCTCAATTTTATACAAGTTTAAGTGCCTACTTGTGCATACCCAAAGTTAAAGGTCATAGTTAGCAACCTGGCGCCAAGTTAAAGGTCATATTTATGCATTATGCCAACACAATATGTAGCTCTCATATGTGCTACATGTAAAATACTAAGATATATAATAAATTCGGACTATATATACATCTAGGCAGCTCAAAATATTAGCTATTGTGAATCCACAATAATCAACCAGTTGCACATCAACTATGGACATCGTGCCATTTCTGAAGTAAAGCAGAAATGTCTTGGGAAATCAAGAAGCTTGCCATGATAGTACAGAGAAACTAACAGTCTGCTGATAGTGCCACTGGTCCATTCATTCAGAATTTCCCTCTCTTGTCCTTTCTGCAACTGTACTCCCAACAGCATATCTTATTCATTATTAGCAATAAACTCACAGGAATACCAAAATGCATCGATTATTCATCAACATTAAGTCTTACACAATGCATAACCAATTTTCAACACATATCCTTCACATCTCATTAACTTCAGGCAGACCATGGATCTCCCTCCCAGGCTTAGTTCAAGTTTCTACGGCTCAGAGGCAGCTTCTTGGGCTGGGCACCAGTTTGAGGCTGTTCTCCATGTATTAATGGTACCCACTGCTTCATCGGAGAATCTGGCTGTAAGTCGCTTGCGGCCTGGGCGGCTCGTTAGGTATGAATATGTCAGGTACGTCTGACTCGATTGGTGAAATAGCATCTCTTCCCAAAAAAGCATGTTTTTTATTTACCGACGCACAAAAGAAAATATTTTGTAGCGAATGAACAAGATATTGAGGAATTGTTCCTACGTAATCAGAATTATTGACCACAGTATAGGGGAATCTTGTGTTCCAACAGAAGCAGAAGTGATGTGAATTATTCAACAATCAAGTCGATTTTCTTTATAAAAAGCTATCAATGAACTTCTGTCTTGGTTCGCCGAGCCTGTTGACATGGTGTTTTGTCCGTTGATAGTGATCTAAGGGAAAAGTATCCCATATAACTATGATTTATGCTCATTTCAATTTTCATAAGCCTTAGCAGATTTTAGGTTTCTCGGCCCAATCATGTGTTATAGGCTAAGACAGTTATTTTCTCGTTAATATAGAGTAAAATTTTCCACATAAGCTTAAGGAACATTGACAACTGAGACAAAATACTCTCGGGCACTTTTTTTGTGGCTTTTCAGTGTTAAATCTTTTTTAGTATAATCACTTTTCAGGGGAGAATTTTTCTGTTTTTTTCTGTCTGGAATTTCAACAGACATGGGGTAAGAAAGGATTTTTATAATCCAGGTTCTAAATCCTATGACATTCAGGCTCAGAAGTATGGTTCGATTATGCAGCAGAAATTTAATGAGACAAAGTTACTATTAGCATTAATGTCATGAAGTGGTTGGTGTTTGTCTTCTTTGCAGAAACAGAAGAAAGGTGGAAGACGGTAAAGAGATGGAACATGAAGGACAATTTCTGAGTTTTTTTCACTCTTAAATCCAATGAAAGTGGGAAGTACATAAGCATTCAGGAAGCAAGTAAATCTATTCTTATTACACCAGAGGGATCCTTTAAAGAGGGTTGGGGGAATATTTCCCAAAAGTATATAACTATATCAATGAGACAACTAGAGTGAAGAACTCCCTCTTGGCAGAAACAAGACAAACAGAAACAGCGTACAAAGCAGCCTCAGAAACAGCAGATGTATAACTAAGTAGACATAAAGGTCACAGATAACAGGAAGAAACAAAAAATATATGTAACAGGGTGTTCAGCCAGGCCAGTATCAGATTTGCTCAGCAGATGCCTAGTTGGAAATTGCCACCAAAAGAGACGCCAAATTTGAATGATGTGAGGAAATGAGCCTGAAGTTGTACCATACACTAGGGAGATCAAGGATATATATGATGGAGACAAAGCTCAGGTAAAGACTATGGGAGGAGACTCGGAGCATTTTTCAGTTTCGATAGGGCTGCATCAAGGATCATCCCTTGGCCCATTTTTATTTGCCTTGGTGATGGATAAATTGACGCGGAAAAATTCAAGGTGGATAGTCATGGTGTATGTTATTTGCAGATGACATAGTTATGTTTGACAAGACTCGTGGTGCTTTTAATGCTAAATTGAAGGTTTGGAGACAGACTCTGGAGTCTAACGAGGTTTGGATTGAGCAGGAGTCAGGACCAAGAGCACTTATTTGGAGTGCAAGTTAAGTGACGTGACTATTAGGCTGATGTGGAAGTGAAGCTTGATACACATGTCATCCAAAAGAGATGATGTTTCGAGTATATTGGATCTATTATCCAAAGGAATAGGGAGTTTGTCCATGATGTCACCCATCGTATTGGTGCAGGGTGGACAAAGTGGAGGTTCACATCTAGAGTCTTGTGTGATAAGAAGGTACCACCAAACCTTAAAGGCAAGTTCTGTTGATTAGTGGTTAGACCGGCTTTGTTGTATCTTGCGGAGTGTTGGCATGTCAAGGATTCATGTTCAGAAGAAGAAAGTTGTGGAAATGAAGATGTGATGATGGATGTTTGGGCATACTAGGAGCCGCGATTTTTCGTAAGCGGTGTCACCTTTTAAATGAGAAAATAAATAAAATAATACAAATCATATTTTAAAAAAATAAAACACAATTCAAAAAGAAAATAAATAAAAACCACATTATAATTTTTTTCATGAGTTTCTTTTTTTTTTCTTTTTTTTTTTTGAAATGTATTCAAATTAATCTCCTTGATAATATTATACTAAATTTTTATTAATACAAATAAAATACCAAATAATTACTAAACAAAGAAGGTCAAAGAAAAAAAAACATAAAAAATGTGACTGTGTAGGATAGAACAAACAATCTAGCCTAAGAAATTTCAGCACAAAACCACCTAAGCTACGCACTTCTATTATTCAAGCAGTGTCACTTCCATTATATAGACCTTTTATGTTTGCTTTTGTTTCATAACCGTATATACGATTTAGCCATTTTTTCGGGCAAAGCAGTGTCACGTGACACCCCTTCCTGAGTCCGCCTGACTAAGAGAGATAGGATTTGAAATAACGATATCCGAGACAAGGTAGGAGTGGCTTTGGAGTAGGACAAGATGCGGGAAGCGAGACTGAAATTGTTCGGGTTAGTGAAGAGGCAATGCATGGATGCCCCACTGCAGAAGTGTGAGAGGTTGGCTATGATGGTATCAAGATAGGTAGAGGTAGACCAGAGAAGAATTGAGGAGAGGTGATTAAACATGACTTGTTTCAGCTTACCGAAGACATGACCTATAGACAGGAGGGTGCAATGTGTTATCTTGTTGTTTCTTCATATTAGTACTCGTAGTATTGCTTCCGTCGTTTCTTGGCCTTCGATTTCTGTTACTACCTGTTGTTTCTTGTACCACGATTATCGTATTGCTCTGTTGTAGTTTCCGTTTTGTTGTTATAGGTTGTTTTTATACTAGCATCTGAATATTAATATGTGCATTCAGATTCAAACATCTAAATCTTAATGCACATCTTAATATTAGATGTGTATTCATATCCAGATGACTTAATCTTCATGTAAATAAATGAAGCCTAACAATACTAACAATGTAAAAACAGAAAATCTACCATGAATTCTGTCATTTGTAATTGCTATTAACACCAACAACACAAGTATAGAGACACATCTGTACTTAACGCTAATTACAGGTTCACTTTTGCTTTCAAAAATTCAACCACTCCTTTCCTTCCAAAATAACCACCAGACAAATAATCTAAACATTGAGTTAATATCAGCTGCAATATCCTTCCTTAATCAGAAGTAAAGACTCTTTTAACATCTAAATAGAAAGAGAATTTGCTCTACATTACAGACAATCAAGGCCAACTGTGCTAGCAGTGACACTCAGTCATTTGACCACTATTTACTTCACTTTTACAGCAGATCATAACAAATTAAATTTAACTTTGTAAAGAGTACCATAACATCCATCAAATCAAAAAGAAAAAGACATTGTTTTCTTTGCACTAGTCAAACTATATTGTTTTCTTGACAACTGATATGCCCACTGAGCTCTGCTCGTATACCACACCCTCATTTCCCAAGATGTACAAGTATAATACACTGGAAATCAATATTTTAAAGAACTTTAAGATAGACTGACAACCACATTATTCATTGAGACCTCAAACTCCCAAGATAGACCTGATATCTTTCATCAACAAAATCATTCACACCTTACATCAAACAGATCTTAGATAGTCAACTACCATGCATCCAGAGATAGTTTTGTGCTAATTAGGTGTATCCTCACAGTATGCCAGTGTATACCAAAGAGTAGAAATTGTCAGATTTAGAAAACCTGTAGTTTTAGATAACCACTAACTTGCTTTAGAGACAATTATTTTCAAGAGAAGTAATATTAAAATGAACGGATCCAAATAGAGCAGAATGATTATGGAGGATTTGCATGGCTGTCTAATTGATCAACTGATAGCAGTATCATCACAATCACACCTAAATACTCCATGCACATCCCACATCCAAAGTAAAAATGATTTAAAATATGCATAACCTCTCATAAATATCTGACACTCATACCTGGTCCACATAACATACTTTGAACAGAACATGACAGATATCCATTTCACCAAGTTGTGTGCAAATGTTTATAGTGCCTTCTAGGCTACTGAACTTTTCGAGGTTGAAAGATAGACTAGTTAGAATTTTAAAACACTGATGATAGCCAGATTTGAATTTAACAAATTCCTTGGAAATATTTCGAATGGTGAGGATTCAAAAGCTAAAGTTGGAGATGGTGACCTAAGCTGGAAGTAATTTTTACATCGAAGTTCTCCCAGGCAGAAAAATCCCTATTTCAAGATAAATGACCTAGTTGAGAGATATAAATGTACTCACTTACAGCAATGGTACTGAAAAACTAAGGGCCTTTTTTTTGTTTGGACATGCAATTTGGATTCTAAGTTGTATTTCTTGCTCATAAACATAAAACCCCCGTAAATTGTGAATTTTTTTAACAAAATTACCCCAAATCTTTTATACAATCTTACCAAATAAGCAAAAATTCATAACAAAAGTATAATACACTACCAAAAAGTTATTTCTTAAGAAAATACAAGATTTACTGATCAAACTTTAGTTCAATAAAATTGAACATGAGTTGTAGTGTACTACTCTGTAGCATAATCCTCCCATATAGTATGGACAATCTCCTCACATTGAAGATGCATTTCTCGATATAAATGGTTTAAAGGTTGGTGAGAGTAATAATATCAACTAAAAATTGGTATTGGTTGGTGAGAATAATGGTTATATCCGACATAAATGGTTTAAAGTTGGTAAAAATAATAATATTCAACGTAAATTTGGTTGGTGAAAGTAATGGTTATTCCGATATAAATGGTATAGGTTGGCAAGAGTAATAATATCAATTATAAATTTTGTTTATATATGAAATAAATGGTTGGTAGATGAAAAATGGTGAATTTTTTATTACAAAATATAAACTTGTGGGTCAATTTTTGTATTTGAAATATATGAAATCATAATATAAAATTCACAAATTAAGCTTTTTGGAGAATTTGGGATTTTATCTCATGATTTAAAATAATGAGATGAAATCACATGTCCAAATATTGATTTCATCTCATGATTTCAAATTACGAGATGAAATTGCATGTCCAAACGCCTACTAAGAAACAAATTATGCATATCACATTCCTTTGCAATGAGCCTAGTCAAGATCAACAGAAAGTCAAATGTATCCATGGTTAGCTACTTAGCGAAAGCTCATGCCATTAGAAACCTGATTAGTTTTTCGGTTTGCAAAAGAAAATGAACGGACAACATAAATGGTTTAAAAGAATCCCACATCCCTTTGGCAGTTCATCCTAAACAAGGTTTTTAGGTAAATGACTCAATTTGATAGTCAACTTTATCTTTCAGGAGATGTCCCTGCTGATACTCAACTGGAAAAATATTGCAAAGAAGTAAAAGGAAATTTGTGGTCTAGGGCACATGGCATTCCTAATCACCAAATGGACAGGGAGAAACTTGAATTTAATGGAAAAGAGACTCATATCTTACTTCTAAAACTGCATCATGCATTTTAAGTTCATTCACAATATTCTTCCGCAGTTCACTAATGCCAACCTTCGCATCGTCATCATCAGTACACACTTCTGCAGCTTCACACCTGCAATTTGTTTCATTAATACATATATTACTAACAAACCTCTTAGCAGAAGAAATGAAGGGGGCCTTATTACACGGCCAACAAAGCCCATGAAAAGCAACCCCAAAAATCTATCATTTTTGCGAACACTAAAATTATTAGCAATAACAAAGAACATTAAAACCAACCACTAGACCCCAGGATGTAGTGTTAATTCAACGTCAATATTTCATTCAGTGGGTGATGGAGTGAAGATTGATTTTTGGAATGAGCTCTGGATAGGTGATGATACTCTAAGAAGCACTTTTCCTCAACTATACATCATTAGCCTAAGAAAAAAAATGCCACTGTATCTCAGGTTTGGAGCCAACAAGGTGAAACCTGATTTTTAGAAGAGCTTTGAATGACTGGGAAATTTATGGAGTTGCAGGCCTGCGTAAGGTTTTAAACTCCTTTTCAGGTATTTCTATGGCGCCAGACAAACCAGTTTGGTGTCTACATAGTAGAGGTTTTTTACCATAAAATCTTGCTACTGGAAGATGAACAACAGGCAGTCTTTGATAGATATATGGGCCTGGAAGTTAATTTGGAAAGTTAAAAGCTCACTGGAAGTCTCATGTTTCGCTTGGCTTGTGATCAGAAGAACATGTCTAACTCATGAGGTGTTAGAAAGAAGAGGTTTACAGATTTTCTCAAGGTGCTTTATGTGTAATCAGGAAACAGAGGTAAATAGTCATTTGTTTCTACACAGCAAAACAACTGCAAATATGTGGAACATGTTCTTACGTATTCTGGGAGTAAGTTGGGTAATGCCTGAAACCACCCTGGAGCTACTCAACAGTTGGAAAGGAATTGGAAGAAGAGGGCAGAGCGAAGATTGGTGGATGAACATTCCGATTTGTATCTGGTGTACTTTATGGAAGGAAAGAAATACCAGATGTTTTGAAGGCAAAAGCTGCAACGCACTGAAGATCAAAATGAAATGCCTAAGCCTTTTATTTTTTGGTGTAAACAGAATATGGTGGGGGAGGTAGCAACTCTAGTTGATTTTTTTTTTATGACAAGGGAAACCCGCAGCCGCTACCCTTTGGCTGCGCACAGGGTAAAATTGTAAAGCTTTTTAGTTTTTGTGAAGGATGTGTCCCACCCATTGTGGGTTTTAAGTGCCTCATCTCATCATTCTTTTGATGATGATTTTTTGTGAATACAAAGTTACTTTCTCAAAAAAAAAAACTAGACCCCAAAAGTCGCACATCTCTAGCAAATAAAGGTTGCATAGAAGAAATTCATTAAAAGAAAAAGTAAATAGAATCCATTCACCAAAAGAGACCTAAAAATGAGGGCATAAGGAACACTCATTTTTACTCCCTAAACTATGGGTAGGGGATTACCTCACCCCTGGGACTTGACTGAATACCCAGACTTCTGGCAAAAACTTAAGCACTGAAATAACTGATAATCCAGATGAAAATACTTCAAAAGAAAAGAAAAAAAAAACTAAACCCCTTCCTTCCCAATTTATGTGAAGTGTTTGACTGGGCATGGAATTTAAGAAGGAAAAAGAGAATTGAAACTTGTGGTATGAAACAAGTCATAGAAAATTTTTGTCTATAAATTATCTCATCAAGGGTGAAATGGGAAGTTTGAAGTTAAGTTGTCACTAAATATAGAAAGATGTAATTCTTTTCCAGACTGTCTAAAAAGGAAAGAAATATCATATAAATTGAGATGGAGGGAGTACCATACAGTGGAAGGTATAAGGAATCCCATAAATAACAGACCAAACAAAAAGTTAACAAAAGAGCAAGAAACATGATGTTCTTGTAGAAGTTTTGAGTTCAAACTCGTCGAAAAGAAACAAGACAGATTATTTTGTCCCTTTAAAATTACATCTAGGATCAAAGAGGAATTAAAGGTTGATTACAAGAAAAAAGCCGAAGAAGCAGAGTATGTAAAGGTCATTCAGTTAATGGTTGTTTTTTTAATCCTTTTCTTTCACTTATTAACTGGAAAAAACACTGTTTTCATGTATATTTTTTCCCTCCACATCTTTAATGTTTTATTTTACCTGAACATGCCGATATTTTAGCAGACATTCCCAATGACTTTAAAAGGGTAAAGTAATTCTCTTGTCATACCCAGGCTGTAAATTGGAAATCACCCAAGGAATAATGAATTTCTAACTTCTTTACAATTTGGATAGAGAGTTGTAGTACTACTTCTAATACATTTGACTAACTAACAAAATTAAGATACTCTTCAATGAAAATGGACTAATCCCATAGTCATTCAAATGTTAGAATGCCATTCTCTTTCACTTTATCTGTTAATTCCCATTTTCTTTCATAAAAGTCAAGAAACATAAAATCCATCATAAAAATCCTTATTCTTCTGGAGAGAAAACAAACAGTTATACAATAGAGGTGGCTGTTTTCTTGATTTTTGTTACGAATGGAAGTAAACTGAGCACTTCTATGAAATAATAATGAAACCCCCAAATAAACACAAACGACAATGTCATGAATATGACGTTAGTAACAGAATTATTAGGGCCAAGTCTAATTTAATCAAGCCAACCAGGTACTGTGAGTTCTTGTAATTTTTAATTCCAGTATTTGCCTATAAGTCCTCTATGTTTTTGGCTTTATTAGTAACTGGCTAGGTGACGTGTCCAAGTCCAGCTGCAGGTTAGTCCTTTTATAGTTGTTGTACAGGTTTACTGAAATATCCAATTTCCTTCTCTTCTTCTATCCTCTTTTACCTTCTTTCTCATTTCTGCATTTTACGATTGAAGCTTGTAGAGATATGGCACTTGGGCCTAACTCAACCTCAAAAGCTAGCTCATGAACGGAGGTTTGTCCAAGTCCATATAAAGAGACCAAATTCCCATCCCTCTACTGATGTGGCACATCTTAACACTCCCCCTAATACCATGTGAGAAATATAGGAAAAGAATATTATTGAATTGTTGCCGTTTCTACATTATTACATTGAAACCCTATTTATAAACACTAGAATACAATCCTTTATCAAGTAGGATACTATTTATTGTTCCTATTTCTAAATAGAATTGTATAAATCTATTCCTATTCTAATAGGATTGTATAAAACCTATTCTTATTCTAATTGGATTGCATAAGCCTATTCATGTTTTAACCTCCCCCACCCCCACCCCCACCCCCAAGCTAGTGCATACAATTCATGTACCTAGCTTGTTACAAATGTAAGTAATACGAGGACCACCGATGAGGGGCTTGGTGAGATATCTGCAAGTTGATCAGTCGACTTCACAAAATTGAAGTCAATCTCAATGTACTTAATCTTCTTATGAAATATTGAATTTGATGCATAATGCCGATAAAGCACAGAATGATAAAATTACAATGTGTCTTTCCAAACCAAACTTGCAAAGATTGTTTCAGACCATACCGTGACTCACATAATCGACATACAAGGCTACTAAATTCCCCCTCAGCAACAAAGTGCTCAAAATCTAGTATAAAGTGTATGGATCATGTTGGAATCAATAGATGAATTCATATTAAACAAGTCATCGAAAAAATTGGTCGAAAAATGCTCCTACGCCAGAGTATTAGATTTGATGGCTAAAAGTGGCTGCAATCTAAGAAATAAAATTACATGGGTAGGATCGAAATGATGTCACGACCCAACTAGAAAATATAAATTATATAGGATCGTTTGAATTGATGGAACGATCCCATTGAAAAAGAGAAATAATATGGGTAGGGTTGAAATGCAGCATGACCCTACTGAAAAGAAAAACTATACGGGTAGAGTCGGAATGATGACACAACCCTATGCAAATCAAATTTAAGAAGTCACCGGAAAGATGAATGCGACAATGCAAATCAAATCTGAGGAGTCACTGAAAAGACACATGATGTTATGCAACACAAATATGTGAAAATAGTTTGGAAAAATCCACGACACTACACAAATTAAATATGAAAAGTAGTTCGGAGAGATGCACGGTGCTATGCAAATCAGATATGCAAAGAAAGGTAGTCACCGGAAGTATGACACGGTGCTACATAAATTATATATGAAAAAGTAGCCGCTGGAATGATGTCAAGGTGCTACAAAAACTAAATATGAAAAAATAGTAACCGAAATGATGGCACGGTGTTACACAATTTGGATATAAGAAAGTCGTCACCAGAATGATGGCACAGTGCTACACAAATTAGATATGAGAAAATAGTCACCAGAACGGTGGACCAACTTTTGCTAACATAATCATTAGCCGGATAGGCGGCATATATGGATAATAGTTGTCGTCGACAGTGGAAGCTCTTTGATTGTTTACCAAGATCGTAGAGGCTCTGATACCATGTCAATTAGGTTTTAGGCCTAACTCACACCCCAAAAAACAGCTTAAAGAGAAGAAGATTGTCCAAGCCTTATAAGGAGTCTACCCATCTCATTAATCACCGATATGGGGCATTTGACATTCTTTAACAAAGCTCATTACTGCTTCATTTGTGACATTTGTATTAGAGAAAGCTTGATTCTCGCATATTATCATGTCGGCTAACAATAAATTCAAAGGAACCAAAGATAGCATGAAAGAAGCTTGAAATACAACTTCAGTCTATGGCTAGTGGCCATGCAAAACGATTTGAATCCTTGGTATCTAACCAGACTCGGTTCTCAACTCAGCCAAAGGAAACAAAGGAGATGACTCAGGATTTGAGTTGATTATTTCTCAGTTGGACTCGCAAAAAAGCATACGTTGCAGTCGATCTTTCTTCATCTCCTAGGTCAATGACGTCCATAGCTCCAGGTTATATTGTTATTCGTGCGTCTGGGCAATCCTCTTACTCTCTTGCAGCACATGTAACTCCTTCCTCCACTACTAGATATCATGTGGGAAGGGGTTTTACATTTCCTCCTATTTTTCCATCCAGAGCAGTCCTCCGCGACCTACTTCAATTCTTCCTTGTGAACCCTACTATTTCATTGACTACCCAAACTGCTATTCCTTTACCAAACACCACCTAGCTAAATCCTAATCCTCCACTTCTTCCGTTACAAGCCTTTGTTCAACCAGAAACACCAAAGAAGCCATTCAAAGCCAAGATTAGTTTTCTAATCCAAGGGGGTGAGTTAGAAAGTGTGAACAGTTCTTTGAGATTTATCAGATGCCTGCTAAGTTAAAATGAGTTATGTTTCAGTCAATATGAGTGATAAGGTTGATGTCTGGTTCAACAGCCACATCCTAGAACAAAAGGGCACCAATTGATTTTTGTTTGCACGGAAGTATGACAGAGGTTTGGTAATGTGAGACTTTTGGATATTGTTGATGAATTCAACAACAATAAAAAAACTGGCAGTATTGATAGCTACGAGGAAAGATTTGATGAACTTAAGTCTTATATGTTATTGATACCCTCTTTTGAAAAAACTCACTTCATTGCTTTTATACTAATTGATAGTGGTTCAACTCATAGTTTTGTAAGCCCTCAAGTGGTTAAGGCCTTAAGACTGTCTAGGCCTTAAGACTGTCTGTAGTCCCTTGTTTTATTAGGATGAAGGTGAAAGTAACTTATGAAGAGGCTATGCATACAGAACATTGATGTTCAAATTTTTTGTGAAAAATGCAAGAAGAACAATTTTGTTTTGACGTTAGATTGTTGCAAGTTGGTGGATGTGATTTGGTGCTAGGTATGGACCGGACAGATGTGTTTTCCCCCGTTGTACTAAAGTACTAGACTATACAGTCTGTCCCAGTGTTGTGAAAGGCACTTGCCTTTCGCCAAAGGCCATAAGGCGAGGCGAAGTGAAATAGGCAAGATATGGCGACAATAAGGCAATGGCAAGGCGAGGTGGCAGCGCCTCTTTTTTTTTCAAAAAAAAAAGGTCTCACTTAATTATATTAGTCAACAACTCAAAATTAGGGTTTTCTCAATCGTCGCGACATTGCGACCTCTTCTCATCAGTCGCGAGTCGCGACTTCCTCTATTCACAGTCTGTCCCACTGTTGTGAAAGGCACTCGCCTTACGCCAAAGGCGATAATGCGAGGCAAGGCGAAGTGAAATAGGCGAGATATGGCGACAATAGGACGATGGTGAGGCGAGGTGGCAACTACTCTAATCTTTTTCTAAAAAAAAAGGTCTGACTTAATTATATTAGTCAAAATCTCAAATTAGGGTTTTCTCAATCGTCGCGACATTGTGACGACCTCTTCTCCACAGTCGCGAGTCGCAACTTCTTCTATTCTACTCCTATCCTTCGCGCAAGTCGTGTATGCTGCCAGGCATGACTATGAGACCTCTTCTTTTCTTCTTCTTTTCAGTTTTTCTCTGCTTCTTCTTCTTCTTCTTCAGTCAGTTCTCTTCTTTTTTCAATTTTTCTCTACTTCAGTTCTTCTTCTTCAGCCAGTCACTATGTTCTATTTTCCCGTGGTAGTGAACAATAACTGCTCTGTTTTGTGCTCACTACTCTATCATATTAAAAATAAATAAATTAATCCTCCTATAATTATTTCTTCCCTACTTAATTTAGTTTTATACTAATTAATGTAGTATTTATTTGTTCATAAAGAGTGAATTCACTGGAGCTTGATGCTAGCAAAAAGAGGGACATTAGATGGATACTTATATATGCAATTTAATAAAGTGAGCGCCTCGCCGTGAGGCGAGGCAGGCCCTTGCCATAGGTTAATCACATTGTTTGGTTATCAGGTTGAGAACACACTCTTCCCAACCGAGGGTGAAAAGCTACTGAAATTGTTTAACAAACACCTTAGTGGGACAGATGTTGTTTGCACCATGGGTAGCTACAATTGATGATCGAAGGCAGCAAGTCCCTCAAAAGATAACAACTTTGTTATAAATCATTGCACGAGGCCTTTGATGAACCAAAGAAATTGCCTAACAGGCCTTGTGATCACAACATTCCATTATTGTAAGGAGCCCGACGTTTCCATTTAAGACCTTGCGGGTATTCCTTTGACCAAAAGAATGTAATTGAAAGCATTATTGATGATATGTAAGCTCTCAAACTGTAGTACCTAGTCGTTCATGCTTTGCATTACCTGCCCTACCTTTTAAAAAGAAAAAAAGTACTTGGAGATTGTGTGTTGACTATAGAAGGTTGAATTCATTAACTGTGAAAAACAAATATCACATCCCCATGGTGGAAGATCTTCTAGATGAGTTGGATGGCTTTAAGATATTCTCTAAGGTGGACTTAAGGTCAATGTATCACCAAGTGAGAATGAGAAGGGCGGATGAACATAAAGCTGCTTTTAGGACTCATCATGGATTGCGGCAATTCAGGGTAATGTCATTTGGCCTTACTAATGTCCCCGGCACTTTTAAATCATTAATGCCCCAAGTCTTTGGAGCATATCTCAGGAAGTTTATATTACTCCTTTTTATGATATTATGATTTACAGTGCAGTATCAAATGATCATGTGAAACATTTAGACATTGTGTTACAATTGTTGAAGGAGAATCGGTTGTTTCCCAAGGTTCTAAGTGTGCTTTAGGACAGAAACAAGTAGAATATCTTGGGCACATCATCACCAGAGAAGTGGTCAGTAATGGAAAATTGGCCCGAACTAGTTTTTTGGGAAGCGAGAAGCGGATAAAACAACGAGGGCTCGCTTCATAGAAGCGTGAAGCGAAGCACACATTTTTTTCAAATAAATGGTATTTAGTATAAAAATAAAAATATTAAATAACTGAAATAGAGGTAACATATTCTTAGATTAAAAGGTAAATAGATAGTCAATAATCCTCATAAGTCATAACATTTAAAGCAAATACATAACTAAATCACAAAGGATCAAACTCCTATTCTTCATCGTGATATTGAATAAGAAAATACAACTTACTGTAGAGACGGAACAGAGCAGCAGCCAGCAAAACCAAAAAAAAAAAAGCAGAGCATAGCATTACAAACAAAGCAACAGTAACTCAGTCACAACAACAAAAAACAAAGGAAAAACATATAGAGATAAAACATAGCAGCAGCCAAAAAAAGAAAAAAACAAAGCAGCACTGACCAAAGAGAAGAAGAGAAGAGAAAAAAATAGAGGATAGTCGACCAAAGAAAAGAAGAGACTTAACCTGCAGAGTGTAGCAGCAGTCGCAGCAGTCGACCAAGGAGGAGAAAAATGGAAAGATGTTGCCCAAGTATACAGAAATTTACAAAAAAAAAAAAAGATTTGCAAAAACTTTTTTAAAAAAAAAAATTGCATAAATTTTTATAAAAAATAAACTAACTAGCACTTATTTCATTTAAGCGAGCTTTTCGGCGCCTTTTTTTAAGCATACTTCTTGCTTCGCCTACTGCAGCGCTTGCTTTTTCAGCAGTGCAGTGCTTGCGCGTTGCCTCACTTCGCGCTTTAAGCGCATTTTTTGTCGCTTTTCACAACACTGGCCCGAAGATAGCAATCTGAAGGAGTTGAGGGGATTTCTTATTGCATTGATCAGAAAGCCTTTAACTTCATTCCAAAAAGGGCATTTTCTTGGAGTGATGAAGCCCCTAAACCACTTCAGGAGCTGTAAATTGATAAGTCCTCTGTACCAGTCTTGGCCTTACATGATTTTGGTAAACCATTCATTGTAGAAGTTGATGATTGTGGAACTGGAGTTGGGGCAGTCCTCATGAAAGACAAGCAACATATTGCTTATCTCAGTGAAGTACTGAGCAAAAAGCGGTCAAGACTATAAAAAGGAGTTGATTGACTTGCTTATGGCACTGAGGAGATGGAGACACTACCTCCATCCTCACCACTTTATTACTAAAACTGACCATTTAAGTCTTAAGTTTTTGCAGGATTAGAAAATTTTCACTTCATTACAACATAAGGGCATACCAAGCTTATGGGGTTAAAATTTATGAAATCCATTACAAGAATGGTGTGGCAAACACGGCTGCAGATATCTTTTCTAGGGCATACACAGAAGTTAATTGCAGTGTTATCAGTCACGTGCCGCCTAAGTGGATAGAGGAGATCTTAAGCAGTTATGAAAGAGAACAAGAAGTTGTCCAGTTGTTAACTCAATTTCATCTAGATACTTCAGCTATAGAGGATGTTGCTATACAAAATGGTTTAATAAGGTTGCAAGGCAAGACTTGAGTTAGAAATGGTAGTGGACTAAGACAACAATTGCTGCAACAAATTCATACTTTTGGTCTTGGTGGACACTCTGGAGTCTCGACTTCAATACAAAGGATCAAAGTATTATTCTATTGGCCTTCAATGTTAACTGATGTTCAAAGGGTGGTATTAGAATGTGAAGTTACCCACAGGAACAATGTTTATAAACTAGATGGGTTGCCTAGTACTATAGTGAGTGATAGAGATAAAGTGTTCCTCGGTATCTTTTGAAAAGAATTTTTCAAAGGTTTGAAGAGAAGACTGAAGTTTAAATTAGCATACCATACCCAAACTGATGGGCAAACTGAAAGGGTCAACAAGTGCCTGGAAAATTATTGAAGGTGTGTGTAGTAACAAACTAGGTGAAGAGAGCAAGTGACTGGTCTTGGCTGTATATTGATATAATTCCAATTACCATTTAGCTACCAAGATGTCTCCTTTCAAGAACTTGAATGGATATGACCCTCCACAACTCACTTTTGAGTTGATATCTCAACCCAAAGTGGTTGCAGTGGTTCAATGGTTGCAAGAAAGGCAGGTGATGGCTAAGGTTCTAAAAAAAACGGAAGTTGGAGACTAGGTGTATATTATGTTACAACCATACATGCAAACTTCTATTGCCTTAAAGAGTAATTTGAAACTCTCTTCCAAGTATTATGGGCCCTAAAGTATGATCAAGTAGATCAGTTATTGTTGCTAATGGAACTTCCTCCCACATATAGAATTCACCCTATCTTTCACATTTCCGAATTGAAGGAAAGGATAGGGTCCAATGTAATTCCTACTATTGAGCCTCCAACGTGTCATTTAACCAATTGTCATTCTGGATCACAAAATAGTAAAAATTGGAAATGCAATTGCAACACAAGTTCTCGTGCAAATGGACAATTTGCTCCTATTTGAGAGATAACATTTCCTAATGTTAAGTCATTTAGATCCTGTGTGTTCTTGTGATTTTAATTCCAGTGTTGGACTTAAGTTCTATATGTTGTGGGCTTTATTAGCAACTCTTCATCCATCTATGGAGTTGTTGTACTGTATTATCGAGATATCATAAAAGAAATATCAAATTTCCTTCTCCTCTTCTATTTTCTTTTCCCTTCTTTTTCATTTCTGCATTTCAATTAATTGAAGCTCATTACTGCTTCATTCGTGACACAATGCTTCTTATTTCACATTTACACATATCCAGAGTACCAAAAAGAAGAATAATACACATACTGAAACAAATTCTACAAACAATGATAATTTAAAACACGATTATAGTACCAAAACAAAATCGAACAAATACTGAAACATTTTCTAGATAAACTTATTTATCATATTAAAAGGGAAAAAAAGAGAGTGAAAGTACTGACCCTTGAACGAATGCCTTGAGAAAGTGAACATCTTGAGCAATGTAATGGCGGAAAGTATCAAGATTCAGAGTTCCAGAAGCCAAGCAAACGACGAAAGGAGTGTAAAGTGCAAAAGAAGACTCTTTCTTAGAATTGATCCAACACCTCCTCGCTACACCCACACTTTCATCAATCGGCGACGCCATTGTAGCAGGAGTAATCGCAGATCTCAAATAGTGAGAGGGACGACAGTAGAATCGGAATATCGATTTGGAATGCAAGAAATTGAATACTGGATTTGGAATTGGTAGCCTAAGAGGCGATAATAATAATAATGAGCGCATATATATATATATATGGCAGGTAAATTATAATTGTTAGTGTTTGTAGTATTCTACTTTGAACATGTATAGTATGGATGGAAAGGGAGGGTTTGTTGGTGTTTTGATGATTTGCTACTTGGAAACAAGGAGTTTCTAAAAGAGTCAAGACACAAACTACAATTTTTTGTTGTTAAAATAACCAGTCTTTGATTAAGTAAAATAATTGTGATAATTATGAGTATGTATATGTACAGTGTTTGATCCTTTGTAGAACTTCTGGAACTTAGGTTTATGTAATGTAAGGTCCTAAGTTTGTGGGGGACAATTGTTGTATTAAGCATGGTAGTCTATGTAGTATGTAATCTAGTTTCAAGTGAAAGCTCAATAAGATTAGTAAGTGTTTGAGAATAGTGAACATTTATTTTGTACACTCATTTATTTATTTATTTATTTAAAAAAAAGAGAATATTTGAAGATATGAATATTTAGTTTGAGGGTTTGGGAGACTACATCATTATCTATCAAAACTCAAAAATGGACGTGATGATAAATATATTTATCCTCGTCAAGGCTAGTCAACATCAACTCAATAATATGAAGAGTATAAGTTTTGTGCATCGTCGTATGAGATTTTTACACCATCGGGAACTTTTAATGAAATTTAACCATAGTAATTTATTTTAATAAAATAACAATAATTATAAAAAAAAAAAAAAAGAATATCAATGGTTGAGTCCTACTTGCATTCTATTCATATTTACTTCCATAACTAAATTGTTTTCTTTCCAAACTTAAATACAATATTAAGGTTTTCCGTAGGTTTCCATGATCATGCTTATGTAGTTCTTCAAAGCATCAAAACTTGGGAATTAGCTAAGAAATAATTTTAAGTGTCACACAATTTTAAAATTTGACAAGCTTCTTCTACTTAGTGGTACGTCGTTATACAATTAGAAAAAATTTCACATTTTAAAGTATTTGTTTTTCCTGCTTTACTGGCTAGCTCAGATATTGCTAAGCTTTTGAGTATCTGCATTCCAATTCCAACTATGTTCATCCTAGAAACATCAAGTTATGTAATGGTATCTGAAAAAGCTTACAATGATGCTTTGCAAATCGAAACAAAATTAACTAATATGATACCATTACATAACTTGATGTTTCTAGGATGAACATAGTTGGAATTGGAATGCAGATACTCTAAAGCTTACCAATATCTGAGTTAGCCAGTAAAGCAGGAAAAACAAAGACTTTAAAATGTGAAATTTGTTCTAATTGTATAAAAACATACCACTAAGTAGAAGAAGCTAGTCAAGTTTTAAAATCATCTGATACTTTAAAAATTATTTCTTAGCAAATTCACAAGTTTTGATGTTTTGAAGAGCTACATAAGCATGATCATGAAAACCTACCGGAAACCTCAATATTGTATTTAAGTTTGGAAAGAAAATAGTTTATTTATGGAAGTAAATATGAATAGAATCCAAGTAGGACTCAACCATCAATATTTTTTTTTTATAATTATTGGTATTTTATTAAATAAGTTACTATGGTTAAATTTCATTAAAAGTCCCTTATGGTGTAAAAATCTCATACACCGATGATGCACAAAACATGAACTCTAATATGAAATAAATGTGAAAAGTAAAACAAGAATGACATAAGAGCGGAAAACTCATTTATTATAAAAAAAATAACCCTAAAACTTGGTTATCATGTGTACAATTCATTATTGTATTGAAAGATAATTATAAGTCTCAGTATCTTTGTTTCTCAAATAGAACAAACCATAAAATAAGGAACAAGAGGGTCCGTTAGGATGACAAGTAGTTACTCTAAAAGCCTCATATATAGAATAAGAAGAGAATAACACGAGTCCAGGCTTGGAACCTACAAATGCATAGAAACAACGAGTGAGTATCAACCAACATGGTACTAAGGAAACAACCAAATAAATAAGGCAAAAATCGTTAAAATCGAGCACTACTTTCATTCCAATCGAACCTCTTCAAACTACAACATATATAAAAATCAGAAGAACCTAACAGTTCACAATCACCATTTTAGTTTAGAATTCAAGTTCTTGAATGATATTGTTATTCTTCAATCAAATCTCAAATTTTGATGTTAAAAACTCATAAATAATCAAATGAAAATGAAGTTTTAGAGTCACAAAAGCTTACTCAAATGAATTAGCACATGATATCTCTTCAAAATTTCCTGCAACGCTTTTAAAGAACTCAAAATGGAGAAAATATATAAAACCCCAAAAATAACTGACATAAACCTTCTTTGAAGTCGCTTAAGCGAACCCAGCAAAACTAAGGGTCTCACTTTTGCGAATCAGGTTACGATTAAGCAACCATCACTAAAGTGAACCCCACAAAAGTTTAGCCTTTGCTTTAGCAATGACACCTCTGCTAAAGCGAATGTTGCTAAAGGTGAAGGCCTATCGCAAAACCAAAGGGTACAAAACTTAGGTATAAGAAAAATGAGCCAACTCTCAAAATATCGAAAAATCCTTAAAATTCGTTCGAAATCCTGTACACTCAAATTAAATATGCAAATCAACTATACTCGACATTTCGAACTCAATGGAACCATCAAAATATGAATCTAAGATCACCTATCAAAAATCTTGAAAGCCAAAAGAAATAATTACAATGCCTAAAAAGGCAAAATCAAGCACCGCACCTTTGAATAAATTCGATTAAGACCTCTATAAGACCTAAATTCATCCCTGATAATCCAAACGAACTCTAAGAATTCTAACTCGAGCATCTAAATCCCGAATGTTGACCAAAATCAACCTAAAGGCTAAAGTCTCAAGTACAATTACCAACTTAGGACCTCAAATTCTTAACAAGACTTTAAATCTGAAACCGAAAATTCTCTTTGACTAATTTCCACATTTCGAGATTGATCAAAAATGAAATTTCATTCCGACACTTTAAACTTTAATTGACACCAAAACCACTGTTTAACAGCTTTAGCATTTCAAATTCCAAAATTCTCCAAAATTCACAACTTTTAACTCGCAATTCGAAACCAATTTTAAAACTCATTCAAAAGTTACTCTAGGCCAATACAGGGAGGGGTAAAATAATAATTTTATATTAAAATTCAAAAATGACTGACCGAGTTATTACGTTATCCACCACTAAAAATTATGTTTTCCATCAAATATAAAATAAAATAAAGTACCTAAAGCCAAAAAAAACTGAGGATATCTGGCATCCATATCAGACTCTATATCTTAAGTCCCCTCACCAACTAAGTGGTGCATCCACTACATCTTCACTAAAGAAATCTTCTTGGTTTTAATCTTTCGGATATGCCTATCTAAGATGGATATAGGCTCCTCAAAGAAAATTTGTACCTAACACAATCGAATCAAGAAAATGCACATGAGACTCATCCGAACATATGATGTACAATTGAAAATCTAAGTGGCAAGGCTAACTTATAGGTCATCTCTCCCACTTAGCTCAAAATCTCAAAATGGACAATTAATCTATGCTAAGTCATCACACCTATTAGATAACACTCAGAGCCAAACATGATCACTCTCCATAAACATTAGGGCTCTAACTCACCGATCAACATAGATCTTCTATCAACTCTAGGTTGTCGAACAATTTACTCTGAATCATAAGGAACTACCCTATGAAATTTGTTTCTAAAGAATACATCTCGGTCAAATCAAACCAACCGATCAGATATCTACACCACTTGTCATGCAATGTCTTTAATGGGGGCATCTAAATACTCTAGTGATAATTGTTGTTGTAGGCAAACTCTGCTAAGGGAAAATATTGATCCTATATAACACCAAAATTAATCACACAAGCTTAGAGCATATCATCTAACACATGAATCTTCTACTCGGACTGACCTTCTATCAATGGTGAAAGGTTGTACTCATATCTAACTGAGTGCCCAAACCGTGTTGCAAATCTTTTTAGAAATGCGAACTGAATAATGAACATCGATAAGAGACAATAAAAACAAGGACTCCATGTAGTTGGGCTAACTTATCCACCATGTACTTAATCTGAACTGAGATGAAATGAAACTCCATAGTGATTCGCTCCTATTCAAAGTAGGAATAGACATCCACTGAGATATACCTCCCGACCATTTGTGCTCACAATTGACCTATTGGCAAGTCAAACATCTTGACACAAAGTCTACAGTAACTCTCTTCATGCCACACCACCAATAATGTTGACTCATATCATGATATATCTTCGTCACTCCCGTATGAATGAAATATCATGAATAATGGGCCGCCTCTAGAACTAATGGAATCAACTTTCCCACCTAGGGCACACAAGTCTTGTCTCTGATCCTCAAGACACCATTAGAATCAAGGATAGCCTCCTTCGCTTCCCCTCTCAACATTTTGTCTTGAATAAGGCACAACTTCTCATTATCAAATGGGTGCTCATGGATCTGCTCAACTAAGGAATAATGGGCCTTTATAAAAGCAACTAAACCACTACTCTCCTCATAATCTGTAATCAGAGATACTATTGTCTAACCTCTGAAAATTACTTACCAATAGTCTCTACTTGACACTGATAGCGGCAAGACTCACCATACTAAAAGTCTTCCTACTCAAAGCATCACTCACCACATTGGCCTTTCTTGGATGGTACAAGATGGTGATATCATAGTTCTTTAGTATCTCAAGCCATCTGCACTACCTCAAGTTTTAACCCCCCGTGCTAATGTTTGGAATTCTGTTTTCCAACCCTCCGCTCTTGCAAGGCTGGTGGTTGCGTTCACTAATGGTAAGTTTTGGGGACTCCCGCGTTCATGGAGGTTCAACCGTGTTCACTGAGTCTTCACCACATTCATGGAAGGTCACCAGTTGACCTCTGCATTTGCGCTAGTGCTGCCACATTCACGAAGGGTCTATTTATTAAAGTCCACATTCAGGGACAGGGGTCCGTGTTCGCGGAGGACCGTTGAGTATAATGCTTTACAAAATTAAGGTTTTAACCCCATTTATCCATTTTTTTAGAGTCTTGGTGTGGTGATTTGGAGAAGGTTTTTGAGAAGAAATATTTGGGTAACAATTCTTAATCTTAAATCTTCATTTACCCATTGTTATTTATGATTATAAGTGTTCAAATTAAGGTTTGAAATGATAAATTGGGGGTTCAAGAACTTGGATTCTTGAAGTAAAATGTGATTGTGAACTAAATTTACCTCTTTTTTCAAAATGGTTTTCTCCAATAAGTTTCAAATATCTTGGGAAATATTTTCAAGTAAAGATTTTCATATTCAAACCTCATTTTTCAGAATTGGGTTTTGAGTTGAGATGATTCATTTTTCTAAGTGTGTGATTCTGGTGTTATTATTTTTGGAATCTTATTGTGATTACTTGTCGGAGTATATTGTGTGGATTTAAACATTGTTCAGAAAGAAAAGTCTTAGGCTTCTAATTGACTTTTGATTGAATTAAGGCTAGTAAATTTCTAAGTCTGGTAAAACTTGTAGAATCTTGTACTTTCCTTCATTGTGTGTTGTGGAGACTAATGAGAATGAAATTATGTGTTCAATTATTTCACTTGTAACTCTTAATGAATAAAAATGGAGTATTGAAAAAGTCAATGTGTTGATAGTAGTGCTTGTGAGTTGCACCTTTGTGGATCCTACATTATTGATTGATGAAATGCTTGATGGGATCATTGTGGATTTGAATTGCCTGAGTTTTTTGTTTCTTTTTTATGGTGTGAAATTGCATAGTTGCATTGATTTATATGTATCATGGTGAAACATATGATGATTATGTCAAAAGGAAATGGTTTTGGCAAGTGATATTATATACATCCATAGGAAAATTGTTACAGCTAGTGATATTGTGGCAATGAGAAATGGTTTCATCTAGTGATGTTGTATCGATAGGAAATGGTTCCAGCAAGCGACATTACATAAAGCTGGGGGGAAATGATTCTGGCTAGTGATAAGAGAAATAGTTTCGAACAAGTGATATTATATAACGCTGAAGGGAAATGGTTTTGGTTAGTGACATTATATAAAGCTGAAGGGAAATGGTTCTTGCTAGTGACATTGTGTTAAAGGAAAACGGTTCCGACAAATGACATTATATAAAGATGCAAAGAAATGGTTCCGACTAGTGATATTGTGCCGATTGAAAATGGTTCTAGTAAGTGTTAACCATTAAGATTGATCTACGATAGTTTTTAGTGACACACTTGATACTTGTGATTGATCATTATTGATACTTGTTATTGACATACTAAATACTTATAGATTATTGAACTATGATGGCTAGGCTATGATTGATAAACCTTGTGAGTTGTGCATTGTTAATTATTAGTGTGGTTGATTTCTATGTAGGTTGTAGTTGAGGCAATTCAGTTGGGATGAAAGGAGTAGCTTTATTCTATCTTAGTTTTACCTTGATTAGACGAGTCATTACTGAGTACCGTGTTGTTTGGTACTCACTCCTTGCTTCTTATTTTTGTAGGTTCAAAGCCCAAATCCATTTGTTTTTTCTCCCTCATCTACATCCGAGGCTTTCTGAGAAAACATCGAGAGAAAGATGCTTGTCACCCCGAATGGCCCTCGTGTTCCTTATTTTATGTTTTTTTCTATTCGAGAAATAAAAAATATTTATCTTTCAAATTTTATATTGTTATACTAGTGGCTAGTATACGTGACAAACCAGACTTTTTTAAGGTATTTCAAAATGACTATGTTTTTTCATTCTTATATTATTGTTGATTTATTTCTGCATTTCCTTTAAATTGTTGAGTTTAGGCTGACTCATCTTGTTGGGTTTAGACAAGTGTCATCACGTCTATTTTTCTATCATGATAAAATTAAAGCCTAATTTCATGTAATTCGATAGTCAAACCTTATTTCAATTGTCAAGTCAATCTAAATAAGCTATTATTGCCTTAATATATTGCAATTCATATATAACGTGTTCAAAATTAGTCAAGAAAAATAAATTTTATAATTTTAGGACACTTTTTATAGTGAACTCTTGGTCAACTCAAATCCGAACCTCAGGTCAAAGATTCAAATCTAAAATTGATTATATGAATGCATTACCATTAACTAAGTAATTTAAAATAATGATCAATATTTTATTTTAATACCTTTACTTGCCTTAAATACAAGTTTTTATATTTCTAAAACCCGTAAATCTAGCCTTAAAACATTGTTGTAATTTCAAGCTCAAATTTATGTAGCTATATTATATCCTTAGTATTCATGGAGATCACTGAGGAAATGATCCAAGATTGTGGTCAGACCTTTCGATTAAAAAAAGTTGACCAAAGGTCTAACCTGGTTCATTTTTACAATCATGGACCAGCTCCCTGCATTTGTAACATACTTCCCACATGCGCATTATGTTTGCGATTCGTTCTCTTATAATCACAGGGAGAACACTAGTACTAGAAATTCAACTATCACGATTTGGTTCAAATAGTTTTGAAATATCGTTGAGCCCCTTGGATCCATAAAAAAGCATGTCCACAAGTCAAAAAAAAATATACACCTACGTGAAATTAACCAATGTCACACTAATACTCAAAAATAGGGATTGAGTTCTTAATTTATCCATATTAAATTTCTAAAACATGATTGCATTCAAAAATCTTTTAGATCCCTTTGGATCTTATCGAAACTAACCACGCTAAGTTAGAAAATGTAATGATCCAAAAGTTCATTTCTAGAAGTTTTTATAAAATTATCATTTTTACTCCTTATAATAATTGCCTTGGGTCATTTATGGTTGGTTTGTGAAATTGATATACCGTGGTTTCACGGTATTTTTAATGTTTTTTCCTTAAATTTAGTGTGTGTCCAAAAGCCTTTTTGTATTTATTTTTATGTAAGTTTCTCCTTATTTGCACGAAATCTGTCCAAAGATAAACGCGGAAGTTTTTGAGTGAGAAATGCAGAAGAGACCACCTACGGAGCTTGTGACGGTTCGTCGAGCCTGTGACGGTCCGTAGGTGACATCGTAGTGAAGCTGCTGAAGGAAGATGGGGAGGTCTGACTTAGTGTGGAATTACGGAAGTCCACGACGGACCGTCGCAATGATCAGAGAGTACTCCCAATACCCAAATTCCAAGAAGTTTAAGTATTATGGAACGAAAACCCTCGACGGGCCGTCCTGCTTGGAACGGTCCGTCATACCTGTCCGTTGAGGGTAATGAAGAAAACAGCAGAAGAATTTGTGAAGTATGGGACAACGGAGGCCATGACAGCCCGTCGTGACCACGACGGTCCGTCACGAGGTCCGTCGACTCGGACGCATTTTGACAGATGTTCAACAATTAGAATCCTTATTTTATTAGGTTTTTGTTTTTATTATAAATAGTTCAAAAAACCTCGTTTTTGGGGTTAGACTTTTTGATAGTTAAACTTTTGGATAATCTTTAGTTCTCTTGTTCAAGTATTGAAGGATTAATTTCAGCAATTGTTATACTTTTTCTGGAATTGATTGTTGGTGCTTTTGTTGATTAATCGAGTGAATTTCTGGATTTTATTCTTTCTCATCAAAGTAAGTGCATGAATTCTTATATTAAATATATGAATAATGTGATTATGACTATGGGTAACTAAACTCCATAACTAGGATTGTGGGAACCATGGGTGAATAATGAGGTAAAATCTAACTAAAATAGCAATTCTAGAATAGTGTCTTGCATGTATTGATAATACTTTCGTTTAGAAGTCTTTTTAACGGATGGCCAACGTTAGAACTCGCCTTAATACTACTTGCCGGACCAAGGAGATACATAATAGGAAAAGAATTATCAACATAGATTTAGTGTACACTATCTAATAGGCTAGTGTCGATTGGTACGTGGTAATAACTTAGTCAAATATCGAATACAATGCTTAATATGAGGTAAATATAAAGGTTAGTATAGCAACACACGTAGCCGGACCAAGTTGCGGAAGAAAATTTTCTAGATTTCGGACCAAGGATTTAGAGATACATAACTTATCACTTTACATGCAAGATACTAGGAAAGAGTTTTTATAGTTAGGATTATCAAGTTAGGAACCTGTGGGGAACACTTAAGCCCTAGTTACTTTTATTAATTTATTAAGCTCCAAGATTTAAATCTGGTAGTTGTTTACTTTAATTTAGTTAATTATTTTCATTAATTTAGATATAAACCCCCCTCCCCTTTATTGTCTTTTGTTTTCTAGGAAAATAATTGACTAAATAATAGTAATAATAGAATAAAGTTAAGTCTGAACTATTTTCCTCGTGAGAACGATCCCAACCTCATTAGTTGGGTTCTTTACTTGATACGACCGCTTTACTTCTTATTTGAGAAGTAAGTTTGAGCATATCAGAAATTTGTTTCATGTTTTGAGTAAAATATTGTATTTTATGGAAGTTTTAGATTTTTAAAAGGATTAAGTTGGTTAAATATAGTTTTTGATGTCTTTCGGAGGTTTGAGTCTCTGAAAATAAAATTCTATCAATTCCATCAGCTTTGAAATGTGACATATATTCTAGAAGAGTTATAATTTTCTAATTTGGAGTCTTTTCGTGAATTTGAGATCCTAAGTTGGAAAATGACGAGATTTTAGCCTTTGGGTTGATTTTAATCAACATTTGCAGTTCAGATGCTTGGGTTGGATTTCCAACCATTATGTTGGATTCAGGGTATGAAAATAGGCCTAGGGGGTCTTTGTTGAATTTTTAAAGGTCATGAGTTTGGTTTGGCCTTTTTAGGCGGTATGTTAGTTTCTTATGAATTACACAAAATTTGACCTAAGAGGACCTTAAATTTGTATTTTAATGGTTTCACTGAGTCCAGAACGTCGAGTTTAGTTGATAATTACATTTGACTGGTGGGTACAAGATTCTGAACGGATCTCGGGTGTCGTTTTGGTAAATTTTATATCTTGTGTGTGTTGAGTTGTTAGTGTCTAATGACTCCAAAGTCCATAAGGCTTGGGTTGTGTTAATAGGCAGTTATATACAGACCTCCACGTTCGCAGAGAATCTACCATGTTCGTGGAGCGTCGAGCAGTCGTGTTCATTGAGAAACTTTCGTACTCACGAGCAAGGGTTTGCATTTCGGGTGGACCCCTAAAGTATTTTATTCCCAAAATTCGGGGTTTCTTCCCAATTTTTTATTTTTTGATTTGGATAACTTATGGAAGGATATTTCAAAAGGGAATTTTGAGAAAAAATATTTGAGTATGTAGTTATGACCCTAAATCTTCAATTTTCATTAATTCTTTATGATTTTTAACATCAAATTGTGGATTTTTAACTTCAAAAGTTTAAGGTTTTTCAAGAAGTTTAGTTTTAAGGAGAAATGGAAATTTGTGAGTGACTTCAATTCCATTTTCAAAATGGTTTTCACTGCTGACTTCCAAATCTTGTGGATAACACTTTCATATATACATTTTCAAATTTACCCTTCATTTTTTGAATTAGGTTTTGAGTTGATTTTGCCACATTTTTCAAAATACTTGATATGGGTGTTGTTAGTTTCAAAATATTATTATGATTCTATTGTTGAATAGATTGTGTTGATTTGGAGACCAGATAGAAAGAGGAGGTTCAAGATTCGAAGAGATTGTTTGACTAATTGAGACAAGTGAACTCCCAGTCCTTTGCTAATCTTGTAGAACCTTGTATTTTCCTTAATGTACGTGTATTGGGGCGTAATTGGGATCAAATTGGATTGAATTGTTCATACAGATTAATATATTATAAAAAGGGGGATAACAAAAAAGGCAATGTAGTGATATTTATTGTGTGGTATATCTGAATGATTTGAGTGTTAATATTGATTCAATTGTTAAGGAAACATTATGTTTGTATTGTATTGACATTTGAATTGTTATGAGAATTGTCTTCTCCTCTTCATACATTGTTGGTGAAACACTGTGATTTTGTTGTTATGATAGTGAATTGCTATGGAATTATAATCCCATCATATGGTGTGAACATGTCTAATATTATTGATTCTGAAACACTATGATGATATGTATTGTGATTATATCGAGGTCTGTATTTTTTTACTAGTGTTACTGATATTGAGGTCTGTTTTGATTAATGTTACTGATACTAAGGTCTATTTTGGTATGTGAGACTGATGTCAATGTTTATTCCAGTAAGTGTTATTGGTACGGAGGTTTATTTTGGTAAGTGTTATTGAGGTTGAGGTTTCTTCTAACAATATATGGATCTTAGGTATTTTGTCATGGGTTTTGATTTGATAATTTTAATTGATAAAACTTGGTTAGTGTGATTGATAGTTGTCGAATCCTGGATTTGAACTCATTTATGATTTTGTTTACATTGATTTAATGTCCTAAAATGCTTAATTTATGCCAAGAACATATGTAACATCCTTGATTTCCAGGTATATGTATTGAGGAACAAAGCAAAGACATAGACATGCAAAAAAGAACAGAACAGGCTGAAGAAATAAATATGGGTGAGCCTAAGGATCGTCAAGAGCACTCGGCATGACAAAGAGTGGCTCCTCAGACCGCTTAAAGCTTCAGTGTGCCAAGCTTTGAAGGAAATAACCAAGTCAACAACAAAAGGGAGCACTCGGATCACCGATTTATTTTTCCAAGCCAGGATAGATCGCCTAAATTTACAGGCCTACATGATGTTGAATACCAAGGCGAAAGGGAGATGGAAGAGACCAAAGGGCGGCTCGCCGAGTGGTTCAACGAGCCCGACTTTTTTTGCTGAAGGTGCTTTTATTGCTTATTTTCAGAACCTATAAATACATTTTAAAACATTTAGTAAAAACATCTTTTGGTCTATCTTGGATAGCATTATTGAGTTCTATAGTCTGAGAGAGTTTTTCTCCATAATGTATCATTGAGTTCTATAATTTGAGAGAGTTTTTCTTCATAGTTCTCTTTAGCTTTGAAGGATTGAAGAAATGTAGGTCTTTGAGATTCATCAAATTGGACCATTGTAAAATGAAATCACTCTTACCAGTTGATGGATAACCATTTAGTAACTTTTTTACCATTTTATAATGTCTAGCTACTAACACCCCAATTCTTGGGGTTTGATTATGTGATTATGGGCTTATTTAGCTTATGGATATTAATAACTTTAGTTTAAATGCTATTTAAAAGTGAGTTAAATCATTAATTATAGTTTAACTTAAGAATGTAGTTGCAAATGCAGTTCTTCTTTGTGTTCTTGGCTTGCTTGATAGAGAGACTTCAGAACTAAGGTTTTTCACAAATGGTTTGTGGGTATGGGATTGAGCTGGGTTCAGCTCGAGAGACTGAATCCTAAACTCATTCCCACACATTCAGCTTAAGAGAGTGAATGGATTAAGGTTTTGGATGCTCTTAATTTTCAAGCTTGTTGATGTTCGAGAGAAATCACTTTATTTGAGGCAAATTATTCGAGAGAAATTTACTTCCCTTATAGCCTAGCCTACTCGCTAATATATAGTTATTTACTAATAGTTCAATTACCCATATGTCTATATTAGCCTATAATCGATCATATCCCAAGAATTTGTCTCATTATTATTAATTCTTATTGTATGCGACTGATGTTTGTAATTGATAATTAAACAAAAAAAACCATTTGACATTCGTGTAACCTCTTGATTCGAATGATGTCGTTGTTCGATAATTTCTATTCATATGATAGATTTGAGCGCATTCATACTTCCTAATTGAATCTGAAACATCTAATAATCCCTGTGAGATTTGACCCCAGCTCATTTAGTTGGATTTTATACTAATTTACGATTATTGAACACCTAGAATTAGATGAGGTTTGGTTGAAACGTAAAATCAAAATAGGGTCACTTTTGGGGAGTGGTGTTGTTTGAAATTACTTTGGTGAAGTTGAATTATATTCTTGTTTTTTCATAATTGAATTTACTTAGTTTTAGTTTTGTTTTTTGTGTTACTTGTTGAAACAGAGGAAATGAGTGTCAACGAAAGCATGGTCGCCAAGTGGGCCACCAAAATAACAGAAATAATCTCAATGATGTCAATGAACCAAATTTCAATGACCCAAATCTAGTGTCTGGAGTTGGTTCCATTCGATTACCTCAGGTTGAAGGAAACGTGGTATTTCACATTACAAGCGGGTTGTTTGGTAGGCTGGCTCATGAGGATCCCCATGAGCATATATGAAACTTGATGTTTGAGGATTGTTCTCTTTTAAGAATGTACCTAAAGAATCGGTGTGGCTGAGGTTGTTCCCAATTTCTATAATGGGAGAAGCGTGTAAATGGTTGGCTGAGTGGATAAGAGATTCTATCACTTTGTGGGAAGAACTTATTACCGCATTCCAAGTGCGATTTATCCCTCCTTCAAAGATGATGGCTCTTCGGGACAACAACCAAAGCTTTAAGCATTTGGAGGGTGAACCAATCCATGAGACTTAGATAAGATTTAAGAAGCTAGTGCTCAAATGCCCAAGTCATTGATTGCCTGACGACATTCGGCTGGAGTACTTTTGCAGAAGCCTTGATTCGGTGAACAAGTGTAATGATCTAGAAAACTAATAGGTCAAACTAGATCCTAACTAGTGTGTGTTTGAGTTTGTTGTGAGGTTATGAGTTGTAAAATTATGTGACCAGCTATAGTGAGAGTTTTAGGGGTTAAACATCAAAATATGACCCCCCCCCCCAAAGACCAACCAAAGATCCTTGAGGGGGACCCTAAAGCCTAACCCCCAAGACCCCAAGAAAACTAAAACCTGCCAAAATGCAATGACCTACGAATGGGGACCTACACCCCTTAGGTCCATCCACACCCATGGATGACCACCATAGGTCAGGGGCCCAAATTTCAAGCCATAGCCCCAAACCACGGACCAACAAGACAAGACGTCATCCCACCTACGGTTCATAGGTCTTGGGGCGTAGGTCATGCCTGTAAAAGTTGTTAAGGCTCGGCCAATGTGGGGGTGTTTTTAGTAAATTCATTTTCGAGTTAGTTTAGTTAGGGATGGATATTGTTGGTTTATTAATGTATTTTAAGGGTTTTTATAGTATTAAAATCCCTTTTCAAGTCTTTTATTTCAAATCACAAATTAGAACCCACCTCTCCTCTCAAAAGTTCTCTCTCAAGAAACCTCCATTGGAGGTAAATTCAAGCTTTCAAGCTCAAGACTTCACCATTTTTACTCAAGTTTTGTAGATTTCTTCCCTAAAAGGTATAGTAGTCTTCATCCTTGACTTAGTTTCTTTCAAGGAGCTAATTTCAAAGATGATTTCAAGTCTCCAAGGTTCCTAGAAACTCTAGTTTCAATATATGCATGAGTTCAATTCTAAAACGATTTTAATGGCTTTTAATTATGAATTATGAACCCATGTTTCCCCCCAAATTCTTAAGTTGTGAATTGTGATCGGGAACTAATTGATCATGAAAGTATTTTGATTTGTTTATGTTTATATTGCATTAGTTATTGAATCATGTCAATTTTTTTTATCTATTATAGTATGTTAGATTTATGGGTTAATGTTGGTTCATAGCCTTGAAGGGAAATTTTATGAAGGTTAATGTATGATTATGATGTGAATTTTATGTGTGTGATCATTATGAATGTATTATGATCATGTTTAGAATGCAATTGTGTTATTATTGAAAGGCTATTTCTCAATTTAACACTTATAAATGATGATGATATATATTCTCACATACACACACTTATGAATGAAGAATGAATGAAGTTTCTAAGATTATTATAATGATAATGTGTTAATGGAAAGTCCATTCTCAATGTTATGAATGATAATCACATGTTGTGAAAGGAATTTCTCACAATATGGGGATTCTTTGTTGAAAGGTTATTCTCATCTTTGAAACTATGAGCTATCTAATGAATGAATGTTGGGTTTGAGATGGATGCACTCAAGTGAGTTAAGGTGGGGTATCTAGTAACAATCTCTTACCCTATAATTATGACAAAAGTATTGAATGTTAAGTACCCCGTGGGGAATAATTCTAAGCACCGAGTCAATAGTGATATGAGATGGAAGCTCTCACGTGAGTTGAGGCGGGGTTTCTAGTAGCAATCTCTTGATATGGATGCCCTCACGTGAGTTGAGGCGGGGTATCTAGTAGCAATCTCCCTATCCCATAACTATGTGCCCACATAGGATATTAGCTAGTGAATCCACCGAAGCTAAAAATAGTGGTCCTACTTTAGGAAAGTAGGAATCCCTTATCCAATGAGGGTGACAACGAGATTCCATGAATTGATCACATGGTCTATGTCGGTGAAGTATTAACCCCACAAAGAATGTTAATGAACTATGGCTTTCAAGAATCCACTACTTAGTGTGGGTGTTAGTATGGGATGTCATCCATGCATTGCACAAGTAGGCTTTGAGAGTAGTCATGGTGTGTTCCCTTATGTTATACTGTTAAATGAAATGAATATGTTCTGAATGAAGTAAATAAAGACTTATGTACTTACAGTAATGATGGATGCCTTACTTGGATTGTATTATGAGTTATTTCCTTGTCATGACTTGTTGAATATGAATGATCCTTGTCTATGGTGTCTTCAAATGAGTACTTAGTCTGAGTAGTAGTATGGGATGCTATTCATACATTGCACAAGTATGACTTAGGGTTTCCCTAGATAATGGTGATAATATGTTGGTATGACTTATGAAATGTTTATGCTCCTTATGCATGTGTATTGTCTAAAGATGAAAAATGATGAATGGTAAGTTCACTTTTTGTGGCCCTAATGTGGTACTTAGTGTGGATGGTGGTATGGGAAGCTATTCATACATTGCACAAAGTATAGATTGGGGTTAATTAAGGTGAAAACTTAGTGTGGTGAAGTTGTTTATATGTGGATTTTGTTCTAATGTGATGAAATGAGTTGTATTTTGGTTATGTTTGTATATTATGCCTTTTATACTTATGTTCATGAAGTTTTATCAAATTGTCATAAATGCATGACTTTCAAATAAAATGTCCGTTTTGAGCATGTTTTTGTATGGCTATCATACTTAGTACTTAATTGTGCTAACCGATATTTCTCTTATTTTGCTTCATGGTTTGGTTTTGGCAAGTGAGTTGTTTTCTCTCTAGTTCAAGGGCTTGGATTGAGATTCTTCCAAGGCTAAGTGGTATATCCTCATAGATCAAGGAAAAGTAATTTTGATGTTCCATTTTTTTTTCATGTAATAGACATTTCTAGACATTCGATTGTAAAGGGTCGTGACCCAACTTTGGTTATAGATATTGTTCAGATGTACATGTGAGACTTACAGACCTCCACTGTTTTAAATGGTTTGTGATTGTATGGATTTAAAGAAAAGTTTTACTTACGTACCATTTTACTTATATCGAATGTTATGAAGGTTATGGCTCTAGACTTTTCAGAGTCTTCTATGCTGTCACTGCCAGGGTGTAGGCTCAGGTCGTGACGACAAGAAGGTAGTTGATCAACTTTCTCTTGGAGGTTTAATCCAACAACTTTATGTGATAGCAGCCCAACTCTTTGATGGCATGACCAAGATTAACCGGGCATAGTACACCCGTGAAAATCAAGTATCAGCCTCTAACTTATAAATTAACAAAGGAACAGATGGAAAAAGATCAAAAGAGAGACCAAAACATGGCAAAGCTGATGACCTAGTTGGACATCTTGGCGAAGAACGTCATGGGTAATGGTATTAGGAGTGTTAATGTTGTTGGTGTTGGTGGTGTAAACCTCGAAGAGGTCAAATTTGAAGTGTTGTACAATGAGGAAGTGAACTTCCTAGCCAACCAAGTAGAAGGTTGTTGTGCTAACTACCCTAGACCGTGTGGAAACCAAGGTTGGAACAGAGATGAGGGCCGGAGAGACCGTGACAGGGAGTGGCGTGATCATAATGCCACTTGGAAAGAAAGAGAAACAGAGTAGGATAGGTATGTTCCTCCCCACGAGCGTCAAAAACCCAAAGATTCTGAGGGTGTCCAGATTGAGGATATGCTCTCGCATATTCTCAACAAGGTTGAAGGATTCGATAATCTTGAAAGAAATGAAGGAAAATATATTGACTCTCAGTCGGACGGTGACCTCTCGCTTTTTCTCTATCAAGAAGTTGGAAACTCAAATGGGTCAAATTTCTTCTCATTTAAACCCAAGACAAGAAGTGGGTTTGCCTAGTGATACCATTGCAAAACCCAAGAATGAAGCTTGAGTGGGTACTTACGTCGTGTCACAACGTTAACTAAGGCGCTTCTCGCGATGCAACCAAAGTTTTTAATGCTTTATGATTTGATTTTGAATAACGGATGTTGATTGTCCAGGTTGAATTATGGAATGTTTTTGAAAAAAGCAGGTTGGCGAGCCCGACTTGGACCGCCGTTATACTGAATCAAATATCAAGGTTGAGTCTGTAAAACTCAGTGGGCCAATGGATGAGTCAACGATCCCGACTTTATTCAGTGTTTGGACCACCAAATTAATTTGAGGACTGTCAAACTCAGCGGGGAAAGTAACCTCTCAGCTCGTTCTTAAAGGGTTCAACGAGGACGACTTACATCGCCAAAGGGCCGCGAACTGTACAGTTTCAAAAGGCCGAAGGTTCAAAATTTCAAACTCTTTTATATTCCCTCATTGTTGCCTCATACAATCACACCCACATTTCATATTTCCCGTATTTTTGTCATTATACTTGTTTTTACTTTTGACCTTGTGCTCGGAGTTGGAATTCTTTGTAAAGCTTTTAAAACTCGTATTTTGGCATTAAAGGTTGTTTTCTGAACACCAAACTCTTGAATACAGCTAAATTCAAATGTAATTGTTTAACTCTTATTGATATGTGTAGGGTCTGTGCTGAAATCGTAATGTTGAGCTAGTTTGCCTATTTTAGTTTTGAATTCGTGTCTAAATTGCCTAAATATTAATTTCACGATTTTCGTGCTTTAAAAATGATCATAAATTTGTGTGTTGCAATTAAATATTGTTGGTTCTAGTCGGGTGAAGTTTGAGTAAACCCAATTGTGCTAAATGATGTACTTTGCCCAATGATAGAGCATTTGCATCATTCTTAAGGGCAAAAGTCTCCAAATGGCCAATTTTCGCTAAATCAGGGGAAGTTTAAGTACCTCGATAGCGTGGGTCGTTCTTATCTACGCCTAATTGAATAAATGTGTGGTTTGATTTTATTTTCGGGGGTTGCTGGCTTGATTTTGGGAAATGGGGTTGAAATTTATCACGTTGTGCTATTCAACAAGCTGAGTCGAGCTCACCGAACCACTCAATGGTTCGCCAATTTATCCTTTTATCACCCTTAATTTTGTGCTTTGGCTGGATTTAATTTTGTAACTTTCGGCGAGAAGCCTGAGCTCACCGAGTTCACTCAGTGACATACTAAAACTCTCCCCTGATCGTCCTTTAAGTGCCCCTAAACTCTAAAACACATTATGACTTTTAGCGAGCTAGTCTAAGCTCACCGAGTGATGTTGGTGATTTGCCAAAAAACCTTGCATATTGTCGACGTGCAATTTTTCAAAGAAATTTTCAAGTCAGTCCTTTTGGCAAGCCCAATTTGGCTCACCAAACTGACTCGACGACTCGCTGATTAGTTTGCCAAGTCTTTTTGCAATTTGTCTTGAATTATTTCTAAATTTTCCCGATATGTTTTGTAGTTATGGCTTGGACCAACTTGGACAACAATGACATGTCGCCCCACAAAAGAGCACGGGGCATTGTCATTGATGAGGGAGAAATTGCTCCTTCCAAGAAGGTAAATAAGAATCTACCAAAGTGATGCAAGGGCAAGGTCAAAGCGACCGTATTGAGATACCAGAGCACAACTTCAATAATCAAGGGGAGTCTATTGATTTTTGGGTCTCACACGATGAGCCTGATGATGACCAACCACTACAGTCCCGTAGAGCAGAGATTCATGCATGGTCTCGTCAAGATTCATCTAGTATCCCAGAGTCTACAATTTGTGTCACTTACTCCGTTCCATCTCCAGCACAAACGGTGGTTCCAGCACCACCAATTCAGGGTCCTCATCCCCGGCTACTCAACATGATAAAGGCCGAGGGATTTAGGATCATTCTCAAATAAAAGATATTGTCCATAGATGGTGTAGTGTATAAGTACCCCAATGTGTGGGTCACTCTCCGATTCCACAGGTTTGAGCAGTAAATAGGCCCTAAGGCCCCTATATTCCTTCATGGGTCGGGGAGTTCTACACAGCGTATAGTGACTTCATATTGAAGAGAACGAAAAAGGTCAGTGCTTTTAGACCGGTAGAGTCAGTCATGGTCAGGGGAAGATAGTGAATTGCAGCATCGAGTATATCAACAAAGTCTTGGATAATTACCCGAGTTTGGACACCATTGTGTCAACTCTAGATGACCCAAAGAGATGGTTATCCCCCTTTATTTCTGACACCACCCAGAGGTGGATCGAGGTTGGAGCTCCTATTGAGAAGAAGAATTTGAATATAAAAGCCCAGTACTAGTTTAGGGTTTATTAGTAGCTACATCATGCCTTTACAAAATGAGTCCATCCTACACCACCCAAAGGCGACCTGTATCGGATCACTCATACCCCCAAAAGAGCATAAATTTGGGACTCATTATTGAGCAAGAGATGGTCATAGGGAGTTTACAAAATTATGTCAACATGTTGGAGTTTCTTGTGACGAGAAGAGGGACATAAAGGTCACTCCCACATCTTCCATCGATATCCGGCACATAGAGGTCGAGTACACTCGGGATGAGGTGGATAGAAGGAGAGCGATTCCGGTGGAGGCACCTCTAGAGGTTGAATTTGAGTCCCTACCTGCAGAGGCATTTTGCCTACTCTAGCCTCCGGGACTTCAGGTACACCCGCTTCCACTTTTTCCCAGGCTCCTGATTCTTCTGTTGCATCCCATTCCACTAGGATTACTCAGGCCATGATCCTTAATATGGGGCACCAATCCCATGATGTGCGGGCTACCCGGCTAAAGGTCGAGATGACTTGGATGATTGAGCGAGCCATCTTAGCTGCATTATCAACACCCCTCAAACGTCGATTGATGATCTTACATAGAGAGTAGAGATCTATGAGATAGGACAATGAGTTACTTTAGAGGTGACGACTTTAAAAGCCGAGGTTTCATATTTGAGAAAGGATGTATACTATATTAAGTCCACAAACTTCACTTCCCTCTTTGATTCAGCTGAGGATCAGGATGCCCCAGCCAATTCTAAAATGCCTCCGGCCAACACTGTAGATGTGCCTATGGATGATATGACAGTTGATGATTCAAGGGCGGAGACGGATGAGGAATAGCTTGATGCTCAGGAGGCGACCATCTAGAAAGACCTTCCGGATTTAGAGAAGACGATTGTACAGTCAATAATTCATACATCACTGAGAGAGACGTCCATGGCAGGCCCTAGTGGAATTAGTGTTGTATTACACCGAGCGTTGATGCCCAGGATCATAGTGTTGCACCGCGCATTGATGCCCCGACACATGGAGCGGCTGTGTAACTATAATTTTTTTTACATTCCTCTCTGTCATTTTTATTTGATTTTGATTACTTTTGTTGCATTTGAAGACATGTGATTTTTGTTTGTGGTGGGGTGAGGTATTTCTATACCTACCTCTTGTGTATATATTGGGTTTCCTACTTTAAACTGTATTTTGATCTTATCTTATAGATGTTTGAGCTTATGGCTCCTTGTTATGAATGAAAATTGTTTTTTTTACCCTTTTGAAAATTTTTGCCACCTCTTGTTGTGTTTGAATGTGGTTGATCTTATGAAATTTGAGTATCGGTTATCATCAATAACGATGACTTGAATAGTGCTATTAATAAAACAAAAATGAATATGCGGCTACGATGAGGCCAAATGAAATTGCATAGACAATATGTGAACTTTTTGCATCTCGTTGTGACTAGACAGTTATCAAATGGAGTATTTTGTGATAAATATTTCACGCTAGCTCGAATCGGTCTCGTTTGATATCGGTGCCAAAGCTTTATGTGATGAGATTACCATAAACCTTGTGTGATGGTGATACGCTCAAACTTACTTCTCAAATAAGAAGTAAAGCGGTCGTGTCAAGTAAATAACCCAACTAGTGAGGTTGGGATCGTTCCCACGAGGAAAATAGTTTAGACTTAACTTCTATCTATTATTACTATTGTTTAGTCAATTACTTCCTTGGAAAGCAAAAATGATAAAAGGGGGGGTTTCTATTTCTGAATAAATGAAAATAACTAGCAAAACTAAAGGAGATACTTAACAGCTTCGAATGTTGGAGTTTAATCAATTAATAAAAGTAACTAGGGTTTACGTGTTCCCCGCAGGTTCATAACTTGATAATTCTAACTATAACAATTCTTTCCTAGTATCTTGCATGCAAAGTGATAAGTTATGTATTTCTAAATCCTTGGTCCGCCATCTAGAAAATTTCACTCCGCACCTTGGTCCGGCTACGTGTGTTGCTATACTAACCCTTACCTTTACCTCATATTAAGCATCATATTCGATATTTGACTAAGTTATTACCTCGTACCAATCAATACTAGCCTATTAGATAGTATACACTAAATCTATGTTGATAATTCTTTTCCTATTATCTACCTCCTTGGTCCGTCAAGTAGCATTAAGGCGAGTTCTAACGTTGGCCATCCGTTAAAAAGACTTCTAAGCAAAAGAATTATCAATACATGCAAGACACTATTCTAGAATTGTTATTTTAGTTAGTTTTTACCTCATTATTCGCCTATGGTTCCCACAACCCTAGTTATGGAGTTTAGTTACTCATAGTCATAATCACAATATTCAAATATATGATATAAGAATTCATGTACTTACTTCAATGAGAAAGAGTAAATTCTGAAAGTTCGCTTGATTAATTAACAAAAATCACCAACAATCAATTACAAGAGTCTCAAAATATCCAAGAGTCTCACAAAGGATATAAAAAACAATCGAGAATCTAACAAGGTTTTTCGAACTATTTAAAAAATAAAAACCTAATTAAATAAGGACTCTATTAGCTGGAAATCTGTCAAAACGCGACTGGGTCGACGGACCTCGTGACGGATCGTCGTGGTCACGACGGACTGTAATGGACTCCGTCGACCCATACTTGAGCAATTTCTTCTTCTGCTCTCTCCATTACCCTCGACGGCAGGTATGACGGATCGTCATAGGCACAACGGTCCGTCGAGGGTCTCCGTTCCAAAACACTTAAACTCTTGGAATTTGGGTACTGGGACTACTTCTCTGAACTTCATGACGAACCAGCAGGACGGGCCGTCATGGCTACGACGGTCCGTCACGCACTCCGTAACCCCTCACTTGGTTAGACTTCCCCATCTTCCTTCAGCAGCTGCACTACGATGCCACCTACGGACCGTCACGGGCACGACGAACCGTCACAAGCTCCATAGGTGGTACTATTCTGTATTTCTCGCTCAAAAACCTCCGCATTCCTCTTTTAGACAGATTTCCTATAAATAAAGAGAAACTTACATAAAAATTAGCACAAAAAGGCTTTTGGACACACTAAACTTAAGGAAAAAGTATTAATAATTTGCCCCATTGTTTCAGTTGACTAAGTGATGCAAGCTCTTGAAATAATCTTAGGCAACGATTTTGAGGAGTGAAGCAATTTGACAATATATATCTTTTTTTCCGGCCAACCTTGTGAGATGTGTGAACTTTGTTTGAACCCTTTCGAGCCTTATCCTTTTCTCGAAGGAAACTTGATGAAAATTTGGCCCCTCTTATCCATTCACCCATAATCCTCACGAAGTGTGGTTTGTGTGGTGAGAAGAGAAGGTAAATCAAGAAATGTGAAGAATCTCCCTTGTTAGCAATGGTCTTGAAAAAGATGGAAGAGAAAGAAAAGAAGAAAGCAAAAGAAAAGAATGAAAAAGTTGAGGAAGTGGCAAAATAAATGGGGTTTTTGGTATTCCATTGAAAGTTGAATAATGGGGTGAATTTTGAGCATGAGTCAAATGTTGAAGAAAAGGAAAAAAGTGATGTTCAGACCTCATTTCATGAGGGTAGAAACCACGGATCCTAAATAATCATACCTTTACACTCAGCTCAGTTACAAGCCGTAAGAAGATCTTTTTAATCTTGGGTGAGTTGAAACGAATGCTGATTGGAAAATAATGGCAAACATATGGGTGAAGTCAAACATGTATTTATCTTTGTGAGTGTGAGAGTTGTATGTGATACTGAAACTATAAATTGTTGAAAAACTGTGAGAATATGGAATTATCTTTGTTGTGAGGGAATTTGAGTACATTTGTTGAGCTTGAACTTGCATTTGAAGCAAGTATTGTGAACTTGAGCATTTTTTATAATGGTGAGTCACAACTTGAATTTTTGCATGCACAATTGGTTCTCGCATGAGTAAGTTGAGTATTATTGTGTGAATTCATAATTGAGTTTTTTCACAGCACTGCTTGAGACATCCCTGTTGAACTGCTGAACTTGAGTTTTACTTGAGGACATACAAAAGTTTAAGTTGGGGGTGTTGATGAGTCCTGGATTTGGACTCATGAAGGGCTTTGTTTACATAGATTTAGTGTCCTCAAATGCTTAATTTGTGCCAATAACTGATGAATAAAATACTTGATTTTCTAGTGTATAGATTGAGGAACAAAGTTAGGACACTAACAGGCAAAAAGGAACAAAACAGGTTGAAGAAATAAAGATGGGCAAGCCTAAGGATCACAAAGAGAACTCGGCATAACGTCGAATGGCTACTCAAATCGCTTTTAGTTCCAGCATGTCAAGCTCTGAAGGAAAGAACCAAGTTGGATGTGAAAGAGAGCAGTCGGCAAATCGCCGAGTGATTCTGCGGAGCAAGGATAGATCCCCAAAGTTACAGAACTTGAGGATGTTGAATACCAAAGCGAAAGTGCGAAGGAATAGACAAAGGGCGGTTCGCGGAGTGGTTATACAAGCCCACTTTCTTCACCGAAGGGTCTTTTGTAGCTTATTTTCAGTGACTATAAATACGTTTTTGAACATTTAGTAAAAAAAATCTTTTGGCATATCTTGCATATTATTATTGAGTTCTATAGTTTGAGAGAGTTTTTCTCCATAGTTTTGTTTAGCTTTGAAGGATTGAAGAAATTCATTTTTGAGAAATTGAAAGTGGGTCTTTGAGATTCATCAAATTGGAACATTGTAAAGACTAAATCACTCTTGCCAATTGATAGATAATCAATTTGATAACTACTTATACCTTTTTATAATGTCTAGCTGAAACCCCAATTCTTGGGGTGTGATTATGTCATTATGGGCTGCTTTAGCTTATGGATATTGCTAATTGTTAGCTTAAATGCTATTAAAAAAGTGAGTTCAATCATAATTATGGTTTTATTCAAGAATTGTAGTTGCAAATGCAATTCTTCCTTTTTGTTCTTGACTTCCTTGAGAGAGTGAATGGATTATGGTGTGGGTTGCTCTTAATTTGTATGTTTATTGATGTTCGAAAGAAATCACTTGATTCAGGGTAAATTGTTTGAGAGAAAATTTACCTCCCTTATAACCTAGCCTAATCACTAATATATAGCTATTTACTAATAGTTTCAATTACCCATATGTCTATATTAGCCTATAATCGATTACATTCCAATAATCCGTTTCATTATTGTTAATTATTTTTGTTTGTGACTATTTTTTGTAGTTGATAATCAAAACCAAAACTCCCATTTGACATTCGTGTCAGTGCCCCTTATTTGAATGATGTCTTTGATCGATAATTTCTACTCCTATGACTGATTTGAGCGCAATCATACTTCCTAATTGAATTTGAAATACGTACCACTTTCTATGGGATTCGACTCCTACTCATTTTGTTGGATTTTATACTAGTTTACCATCATTGAACACCTAGAATTGGATGAGGAGTGCTTGAAACGTTAAATAAATAATCTTCATTATTGTGATTTATGACCTTGATGCTTGTGATTTGAGTTATTATATATGTGTTTTATTATGTGAAGTGTGAACTATTGGAAACTTTGATGGATGAACTTGATACCTGATTGTGGTTAATCTTTGATTGTTGAGGTATTGTTGTTGAATTATGTATTACTTGAAACTGCGAATTGTCAGGTTGGGTTGATCTCTGTACAAGTTGTAGTTTCGGTTGTTCGGTAGGGATGAAATAAATACTCTTATTTTATTTTTCTTACCTCGTGTTTAATGGTTTGCTTGTTGAGTACCGTGTTGTTTGATACTCATTTCTTGCTTATACACTTGTGTAGGTTATGAATAACCTTCATGATTATTCTTCTTCTATGCTTCGTTCAGAAATGTACCGTGGATACTCGAGAGGTAGTTGCTTATCAAATCGGCAGACCCTCTTGTTCCTTTGTTATATTCTTGTTCTACTCTAGAAATAAAGACATTGAGACTTGTATTTTATTTTGATTCAGTTGTAATACATTAGTGGCTTGTATACGTCACTACCGGGTTTTGGAGGTATTTATGAGTTTGACTAAGTTATCCACATTTGTGTTATGGATAGTTTATATTCCACATTTCTATTGTATTGTTTGGGTTTTAGACCGATTTATCTTGGTATAATAAGGCGAATGTCCTCACGTCCAATTTTGAATGATGACAAAAAAGGTACCAAAAAACATATCTAAATCATGAAATAAAGTATAAATTCTCAAAACAAGGATTTAGGTTGTTACAAATCTTTTGGTGATCATGTCGACAGTTATTATGTTGTTATTGAGGACGCTACTATACATTGTTTGACGCTTGCAACGTCAACTGACTTAATGCCTGCTTCAATATCAATCTTTGATTTTGCAATTGGATTGTGCCTTACTCTTCAAAGTTGTATAACTCTAACTTGCTCATAGGTCAGGCAATTTACGGATCTTTATCTTAATAAATTTCTTGAGAACCTCAATGGTATACATCATCATGGAAGTTTTTTATTTATGGTGGTGGAAAAATTCATCAAGGTATTGAACTTTGTTGAGATATAAAATCCATTGAATCATCGTATTCATCGAAATTGGAGCCACTTTGAGATACTTCATCAAATTGTTATTGTAGTTTATGTATCTATCCTTAAACTTCCAATGAGTTATCAAATCAAAGTGATTACATTCAACAGATGCATCAATGTAGATGTTATTGTATGACTCATGACTAGGGGTGTACATAGGTCGGTTCGGTTTGATTTTTTATTTAAAAAATCTAAACCAGTTATGTTGATTTATCAAATCTAATAACCAAATCAAACCATATAAAGTCATTTTTCGGTTTTGGCTTTAGTTGGTTCTTTCGGTTTTTCAATTTTTTACAACTATACGGTATTTGAAAAACAATCAAATATTTTTTCACTTAGCTGTGTGATAAACTAAACTTAAAAAATGTTAAGTGAATAGAAAATTCTGAAAAGACAGTAAAATTCACATGAATAAAAAATATTTTTTTTTAAATATCAACGTTCATCATGCTAAACTAATAAGATTAAAGGCTAGACGCAAACTGAATACAAAAAATATTTACAAAGTAAATTGTTAACTTCAAATTTGAAAAACTATATTAACATAATTATAACTTCAGATCTTAAATCAAAATAAAATATTTACAATTTTTACAAATCCAAATTCGAAATAAAATATATAAACATTGAAATATATATATA
>NC_028640.1:54954290-54967343 GCF_001406875.1 Solanum pennellii | reverse complement strand
ATATATATATATATATATATATATATATATATATATATATATTGGTTTGATTTTTTTTCAATCACCAAACCAATCAAACCAAATCACAAGTCAATTTTTTTCCGATTTGATTTGATTCGTCGGTTCGATTTGACTTTACGATTTGGTTTGTACACCCCTACTCATGACTATTCATTTTAAGACCATTAAAAGAGTTGATTTTGTAGTTTGAAAGATTCGAATTCATGAGAAAAAAAATGAGAAGTATTCTGCTAAATTAGGTCTTGGGTTTAACATATATCCTTAAATCTAACTCAAAGGAAGGAGGATTGTTCAAACCTTATAAGAAGTTCACCCTTCTCACTAATAATCAATGTGACACTATCACACCCCTTTTTTGCACGCAGCAGATAGGGTTTTTCCAATTTAAGTGATGGTATTGATTTAGGGATTTTTTTCAGAGTCGCCACTTGGAACTAAATTATGGTGTTCCAAGTCACCTTTTTTTTGGTTTTGTTTAATCTCTAATCAAAAGGAAATGACACTTTTTGTTTGTTCTGTTAACCAAAATTCGGGTAAGGAATTCTGTTGACTGAGGAGAAGGTATTAGGCATCCCTCGAGTCTCGTGGTTCTATCACGGTCACTTTTATTGACTTATTCTTCTTTTAACTATTTTTTTGGATATATTGATATGCTACAATTTGGATCTTGACATTTAGAGACATAACTATCTTCTTCACATTTCACCTAATAATTGTAGATAAGTGTTACTTTAAATTAATAAAAGTTATTTATATTTTTAAATAAGGTGTGTCACTGCATCCTTATGTTTCTTTTACTGTCTCAAAAAAGGTATGTGACCACATTCTTAATTGAAACAAATATTTATTAATATGTCTAAAATTCATCTAGTCATTAAAATAGTATTTTCCTTCATACATAAAACTAAATAATGTTAAATAAATCTATATGTTGAGGATACAATATATAATTCTGGCATTATTTCTATATATTTTATTTTATATGAATATTTATATTTTTATTACTCTTAAAGTTAACGTCAAAATTAAGTATGCACTTTCTAATCAAATAAAGCAAGAACATATTGTTAAAAATAAATCTCATGTTTGTTTGTTAAAATGAAATAACAATAATTATATATTTGTTTGTTTTTTAACGTGACTATACCTACTTTATCATTATTATCTAAATCAAAACAAGAACAATGTTATGATCCATTTATATCTAAGAGATCACAATAACAAATAAAAAAATATTTAAAAAAATCATCGATTAATGTTACCTTTATTCATAAAATAGGGATATAACAACTAACAAATTAATCATTTCAATCAAAGTCATGTAAAACAAAATATAAGAAAATTTGTCACAAAATTACATCAAATTTCATAAACATATAAATTAAAGAGTTAAGAAAACGTTATACCTCAAAACGCAGAAAATAAGTACCGCAAAATTTAGATCAAAATTCAATTAGAGCTCACAAGGCTTTTTATAGATTATATGTGGTAATATATGTGTTGTGTTTATACGAAAATAGTAATGAAAAGGAAAGAAAAGAAGTGATTGTATCTGTGGATTGTTGAAAGAAAAGTAAACTAATATAAAATGAATTTTCTTTTTCTTTTTGGCGTGAGTATTTCTGTTGTTGTACTGTTTTTTGCTTTTTTGGTTTCTGATTGTTCTTCCTTTTATTTTTCTGTATGTGTACGCCTCTGTGCGTGGGTGTATTCTTTTTGTTGTGTTGTTGATCATTATTTTTTGTGTGTTGTGTTAATATATGGGGNGGGGACTGGAAAGAGTGGGTAAAGTACTTATTTTAATTTTTTTTAATAATATAATATTTAAATACTTTTAGATTAATAAAAAATGAATAGCTAATAATAAATTATAATTAAGAAATATTAATTTATTTATTAAAGTAAAATTAAACTAAAATATATTATTTTTGTTATATTCAAATCTTTTAAAATAAACTTATTAAAATAAGATAAAAATTAAAATATATAACTTAGTCATAAAAGAAATATTCAAGGAATAAAATTAGAGCCGTCAATATGAGCTAGGTCTGGCCTAATCCGAGATTTAATAGGGTTGGACTACGATTTTTGGAGCCCATTTGAGAAATGAGCTTTTTGGCCCGGCCTGAATAAGCCTGCTGATTTGTGAAGCTTGAGAAATATCGGTAGGGTCGGACCTTGGGCCAATAAAAATGAATTAAAAATATACTATAATATCAAAATTTAAAATTAAAGAGAGTCCAAACTCAAAACAAATAGGTTAATATTTCTATTTAGATATTTATACCTTTACTTGAAAAATAAAACTTAATAAATATTATAAAAATAATTTTATTTGTGGATTTGATTAAAAAGTAGTAACATTAACATCATGTAATATTGTTTTGTCGATATTTATGATAATATTTTTAAATTATAATTTATAATTTAATTTAACAATTCTAAAAATAATATAACTTTTTAAAAAGTGGGCTGGCCCGACAAGCCTGTAGCCCACGTACTTGTGGTTTGGGCCGACCATTTTCTGGCCCACACCAAAAATGGGCTAGCTCGGCCTGACCTGTAAAATGTCGAAGCTTGTATGTGTTAGCCCGAATGGGGTGGGCTAGCCCATATTGACAGCTCTAAATAAAATAGTGTAAAATCTTATGTTCGGTCATAAATTACGTGTCTACAGTCACATTTGCCTTTTTTTAACATCTCACCCCATGGTCAGTGCTTAGCATCTGGTGCATGTACAATTTTTCATTTAAAAATCCAATATTTAGGGCCCGTTTGGCCATAGATTTTCCAAAAAATATTTGGGGAAAAACTTGGCAAATATTGTTTGTCCATATATTTTGTCATTATTTGGCAAATATTTTTGGCAAATATCTCAAATTCTCAAATACTATTTTTTTCTTAGCTAGCGTTTGGCCATGGATTTCCAAATATTCTTGGCAAATATTATTTGGGTGAAATTTCACCATGGTTTTTGTCATAGTATTTGAAAAATACATTTCACATTTTTTAAAAAAAATATAATTTATATCCATAAATTTTAAAAATATCAAAACTAACCATAAGTTTGTATTACAAGTCAATTTAATCTTTGTTACAACAATAACTAATAGTGTCCATAAAACTAGGGCAATGTGATAATTTGGAGTGAGTGCAACAAACATCATTTCATACATCGTGAAGTAGACAAAACATATAACTTTGTTATCTTGAGCCGATTGTTCATTATTTTCATCAATAATCATATTATCATTTCACATTCACCGAATATTTTATCACTCTTTTGAAATTAACGTAAAAAATTATGTAATACAGCGTAAGCAACAACTATAGAGGGTGTTTTTGTAAAAGATAAAAGTTTGAGATAAACTTTCAACTTATAAAAGATCCCAAATAATGAGATTTGACCGAAATATTAGAAAAAAACTAGTATATGGGAATTTGGGATATTTGCCAAATAATGGCAAAGTGTATGGACAAACACTATTTGCCAAGTTTTCTCCAAAATATTATTTGGGAAATCTATGGCCAAATGGGCCCTTAGTATTTTGGTCAAATCTCATTATTTGAGATCTTTTAAAAATTGAAAGTTTACCCCAATTTTTTATCTTTTACAAAAACACCCTCTATATTTGTTTCTTACGTTGTATTACATGATTTTTTACATTAATTTCAAAATAGTGATGAAATATTCGGTGAATGTGAAATAATAATATGATTATTGGTGAAAATGATGAATAATCAGCTCAAGATAACAAAGTCATGTGTTTTTTCTACTTCAGATGTATGAAATGATGCTTGTTGCACTCACTCAAAATTACCACATTGCTCTAGTGTCATGGACACTATTTGTTATTGTTGTAACAAATATCCAATTGACTTGTAATACAAACTTATGGTTAGTTTTGATATTTTAAAAACTTATGGGTATAAATCATATTTTTCTAAAAAAAAGGAAAATATATTTCCCAAAATACTATGGCCAAACACATGGAGAAATTTCATCCAAATTTTCACCTAAATAATATTTGCTAAGAATTTTTGAAAATCTACGACCAAACGCTAGCTTAGTAAGATGATCCTACTTTGATACTCCCTTACTTGTCCATTTTAACTTGACACATATATTAAGATATAATAATTGACAGAGTGAGTATACCATTTTATCCATATTAATTGATAGAATTTCAAATTCGATTTACTCATTAAAGAGATTTTACCTTTTCTTCAAAAACATTAACCCTCTAAATAAATTGAGGGTATAATAGATAAAAAAAAATATATATATATTGTTTTTTTATGGGAAAATTGTATATAATGGCAAACTAATAAATAAAATTAATTGCTATAACCACCCTTTGATTTAATTGTGTCCCATAGCAAACTATTTGTCAGTCACCTCTCTCCCTCAAACTCTCGCTCGCACTTGCCACTCTCCTCTCTCGCTCCATCTCTCGCTCGCTTCCTCTCCCTTTTACACAAACACAAGTGTATAAAATTTATTTTTATTTGTATAAAGCAGAGGAAATTGTATAAATACATATACTTTTGTTCCCCTCTCTCCGCTCTTCCAGATCTCGCTCGCCACTCTCCCTAATCTCGCTCGTCACCCTCGTCTCTCTCGCTTATACAAACAGAAGTAAAATGTATAAATTGTGTTTCTGTTTGTATAAAGCGAGAGAAAATTGTATATACACATGCAAATACATATATTTTCGTCATATACACTTATAATTATACAATAAAAATACTCTCCTGCCCAGTTTGTTTTGCCTTTCTCTCTTTCTCGTTTTATACAAATTCAAATTGTATATAATTTCTCTCTTTCTCGTTTTATACAATTCATTCAATTGTATATTCCTTGCCCAAGTCTCTTTTGACTTTCTATCTTTCTCATTTTATACAAATTCAAATTGTATATAATCGTTCTATATACTTATTATTATTATACAATTCGTTTTTATACAATTCTTTGCCGAAGCCTCTTTCTCTTTCTCATTTTATACACTTTGCTTTATACAATTCGTTTCAATTATATATGTATAGCGAATTATACATAAATAAGTTTGCTATGGAGCACAATTATGCAAACTTTGTTATAGCATACAAATATAAATTTTATGTTTGTTATATATAAAAGTTGTCCTTTTTTTATTTGTCAAAAATAATAAATAAAAAATCAAAATTGAACAAATAGAAAGAGACACAACAAATATCATATTAAATTAGGTCTTGGTCCAACTGATTCTCTTACAATTCAGAGCTTGCAAACTGCAATTTTGCCCATGCCACAATTTCACTAGCCTTGAATTTGACTCAGCATATCATGTCATTTAAATACGTTAGATAAATGTGGGCCACCATATAAGTAGAGCATGGGCTTGAAACTAATAAATGGACCTAAAATCTAAATCAGTTAACCCAAATGAATTTGGACTTAACCCACAAATGCAATTGGACCTAGAAAACCAACTAACTTCATATTGTTTACACGGTTCGTTCCATAGCATATTTCTATATAAAAATAACACTACACACAATGATAAATATCAAGTTATAAACATACTTTTTAATAATAAACTACTTATAGCATATTATTATCAAGTTATTGCATATCAAGAAAAAAATATATTATTCTCATTAATCTTTTTAAATAATAATTAACTTATTTAAATAATTGCATTTATTATTCAGTTACCTTTTTTAAACCAATGTATTTAATTAAATTAATTATTTTAAGTTATCTTTCTTAAACAAAACTCTTTAACTAGTGTAAATTAAATTAAATATTATATAGTTACCTTTTTAAAAAAATTACTAAATAATAGGGATTTTATCATTCCATAATTAATAACTACCCATCAATATCTAAAATAATAACAGTTTTCTTTTTAAAACTGTCAGACGTTATTAAAAAAAAAATTTATATTCCCCATATATATTGTTCTTCCCCAAATCCTCACAAAATTTTCTTTTTGCACGCCTAACATTTAATCTTCACCAAATTTGGCTCAAAAAACTTTCACTTTTAACATTCTTCTTCACCAATTCTTCCACTTTTCCACTCAAATCTTCCATTTTTGCACTCAAATCTTCATCTTTTGCCCTCAAAAAATGATATAATGTCGAAGAGAGGCAATGAAACCCCGCGAAAAAGTAGAAGGTTGAATGATTAAGCAAGATCGGAGTTCCGTGGGATAGGGTTGACGAAGTAATCATCCCAGTCAACATCAACGACAAATTTCATTGGTTCCTTGTTGTATTCCGGATCAAACGTAGATGTCTATATGTCTATGATTCGATGATGGGAGGATCTGTTCATTCAAGAAAAGTTAAAGAAGTTGTTGATAAACTCGCAACCATGATTCCTTTATTTCTGACGAGCACAAGGTTTTATGGCAAAAGGCTTGATTTGTATGCGAATAATCTCCCTGATTATCAACGCAAGTCTCATTCTGAACCTCTCAGTATCAAGAGTGTTACACATGTTCCTCAACAAGAAGAAAGTTCAAAGAATGTATACTTGTTACATTATTTTTTCTTCATCTTAAATTAAATTTGCTTTATAGTCATTACAAAATTTTTATTATTTCAATTTTTTTTACAGTGATTGTGGTCTATACACATCTCTCTTTGCCGAATACATGAGCAATGGTATTTTTGATATATCACATATTGATATTGATTCAAAATATCATCGTCAAAGATATGTTACATTACTTTGGCATTATGCAAAATCAAAGAATGATGAAGACGCAACAAGTGAAAGTGAAGTTACAGGAACAGTTGCTAGCAAGGAGGGTGGACCTCGAACTCATAAAGAACAAGTTATGGACACCACCAATTATCCTACTCCAAAATTCCGTAACAAGAAGTAGAAATCTTCATGGCACAATGTACATTTTTTTGAATGACTTATTTTTTTTAACTTATGAACAATTTATGTAATTTCCCAGGTTTTTATTATGAATACTGATGGTTTTATATAAATTATTAGTGATTATTATTAATTAAAAAATGTGTCTCACTTTGTATAAATTTTGAACGCAACAAGAAATATAGAAACACTGTATGAACCATGTATGAACATTATATGAATTATGAATGTCATATTATAATTTGATATATAGAACATAGACAATACTATTTTTTTTTAAATTTTTTTATATAAATGACAGTCTGCTTCAATATATATTTTATATAATGTTAAATGTGTATGATATTTGTATAAATTGCACTTTTCAATATGTAATGTTAAATTCTTATATGCATAATGTATGAAAAATATACGAAATAGTACTGACATATGATTCAACATGACAATATGAATAAATATATAATTATACCTTAATAATTGTGTATGACTTTTGCATAAATTTGTTTTGTATGAATACTATATGAATACTGTATACTTTTAAATACAAACAGAAACAGATGTTACTTATATTACTGGTATGAATACTGTATGAAAAATGTATGAATTATATCATATAAATTCTTATATGCATAATGTCTGAAAATTATATGAAAATAGTACAGACATGTGATTCAACATGACAATATGAATAAATATATAATTATACTTTAATAATTGTGTATGACTTTTGCATAAATTTATTTTGTATGAATACTATATGAATACTGTATACTTTCAAATACAAACAGAAACAAATGTTACTTATATTACTGGTATGAATACTGTATGAAAAATGTAAAAAAAAAACATACATTATTTTTATATGCAACTATTGCTTGTATAAATGTATAGATTTTGTATATAGTCCTCATTCATTATGCAATAATTGTATGCATACTATATGATTATATGACTTATTAATGGTAATAAATGTTAATATATGAACAGTTGTATATACAATGTATGACATTTGTATGAAAAGTAATATGATTCAATAAAAAAATAATGTTATAACAATGTAAATACTCAAAAACACAGATGTAACAGTAGGAAATCATTGTTTTTGTACAGGATAATTTGAACATGTCTTCCTATTGTATCAAACTTGATGGCATCTACTGCATGTGCTTTTTGTCCTCTTGAATTTCACATCAGCGAACCCCTTCCAGCGTTCAAATTTGGGTCTTCCCGCTGATCTTTTTGGACCGGGTGGCATCATTTTAGGCTCTGAAATATAACTTGGTATATCCCATGTACTCTCGCACGGGATAGGCTCGACAGGAATGGCATAAGCATCTCTGAAATTCTTGAGGTTGTAATATATTTTATCTCAACAGAATTTATATTTTCTTCTATATTAAGTTGAGATACTATAGCATTAACTAAACCAATATAAAGAGTAGAAGTATTATATAAGATGCCCTCCATCTCAAAGTCGACGTATTTTTCTGTGTTCACAACATTAAAATTACATTTAGTGCATCACATAATACATACAAAATTCATACACAATTTAAATACAATTCACTGATATATACAATAAAAAAAATGGGCGTTCATACATATTTCATACAATATATTGATACATTACATACATAAATAATACAGTATTGATATTTCACCAATATACAAAATTTTAACATCTGACAATTTTAATATAATATGGAATAGCTTTTACAAAAAAATCACATTTCATATAACGTTCAAACAATATCAATACAAATTGTCAGATTTTGTTCATAATTTTTTCATAATAAAAACTGCAAATTGATTCAAAATCTGTAAATTTTTATATTTTATCCAGTAATCAATTGTCACACCAAACTTCATTTTAATTACACATCAAAAGAAAATTACTATTACGTAATATTTATTATCAGAAACACATCGTAATTGTATCACACAAAAATACATCAAATCAACATCTGCAATATAACAGAAATAAAAAAAAACGACACATTCCATACACGACAACAAAAAAATATATATAATTACAACCAATAATTTATAATTAAAACATAACAAATCATAAATAAAAACTAACCTGATGAATTCCATTTGCCACCATGTTTAATTAAAATTGACACAATTTTCTCCATCAAATCAAATCAAAACGTTTTCAACCTTCAATTTTAATTATTTTTCAAAAAAAAACGAAAAAATATATCAATATTCAAATATAAAAATAATCCTCACTTTCTGAAAAAATCAAACAATGCACGTTTATGGAAAGAAGATAACAGATTAGAGTTTTTTAAGGATAAAAATCATAACTTATTAGCATTTAAAACAAATTGAGACATTTATGGTGTCTATCTATTATTAAAATATTTTCAAATCCCTTAAAATGTGCACATTAGTTATCAGTTAATAATAATAACTAATTTCACGCACATTATCTAATTTTAAATTAATCCATTTTTTTTTGTTTACTATCTAATTTTACAAAATTAAAATTAACATTATTTTCTTTTTAAAAAATGCTATAACTTGATATATTAAATGTTATAGAATGAAAATCAAACTCTTATGCCATAACTTGAGAATATGACTACATAAAATGCTATATACCTAATTTACATTTTTTCTATTAAGATATACCATTCATATGCTATTGAATAATAAGCGTAAGCTAATTTATAAACTGAACTCATGCATCACAGACATAAGTACCAAGGTAAATGTATATTTAGTGTTCCTTCCATATATAGACTATAATCCTTTTTCTTTTGATTATAAGGTTTAAAAGTCTTTTAATAAACTCAATTACCCTCTTCTAATCGATGATTATATGAGTTCATTCAAGTTGGTACAATATAGTTTAGAGCTTTGTTACTACAAGAGTATGTTGGGTTAATATTTTAATATTAATATTTTGATATATTAAAATGTGTCATATTTGCTTAGCCAAATTGTGAAGTAACTTCCACTTTTGTCTGTTAATGGCCTTTGTGCCCCATAATTCTCATTTAGTTTGTAATAAAATGTGGCGATAATTTTTCATATAATTCATGTAGCCTCTATCTCTTTATTTTCCATTATTTTACAAAACTATTCTGATAATTTATGTGATATTTAAGTCATTTACTCCATAATCTTCATATTTATTGCAAGAAAAGATTTCATATAAATACTGATGGTCTTACTTTATTATGTTTATAAGAAATATAAAAGAAAACATAAAGTGAAAAAGATGAGGAGTCTTATATTGTGTTTAAGTTGAGATTAGAATAGTGAAAGAGAGGGTTGAGATAAAAAAAAACATTCTAACTCTTTAACTAATTCCCTATACAAATAGAGTAATTTTATATGGAATGAAAATATTCTTTTTTGTGGAGCTTATGACTCTTCAACTAATTCAAAATTATTTGAATTGTACGACATTTTTGGGCGATTGCATTATGGAAGGAACAATCGGGCTAGCCAAGAGTCGATGGCGTATCAAAGGGGAGTGGGGGAAGGGGGGTTTCCCCTGGTTCACGTGAATTCATGCTCCCCTCCCACAAGATTGTTAGGATCGAATTCACGCACACACACTAGATGAATGAAGAACACAAGAACTATCAAGAGAGAGATGAGAGATCTAGAGAGAGAAAGAGAAAACCCAATATTTCGTGGTAACACCCCGTGAGTAAACTTCCACGGCGGTGAGGTATATTTATATTAATAAATCAGAGTATTTTTGGTTACAGAGAATAAATAGAGAATAAATAGGAAAGCCTAAAATAGAGAATAAATAGGAAAACCTAAAATTAATCAGGCTCCACTACCTAACAATTCTCCCACTTGGAGACTGACTCAGTCATCCAAAAAATACATTCTCAAAAAAAAATCTCTTCATCATCAACATCTTTACCGCACCGCAACATCTGTAGCAACAACTACAGAAGACCAACCGAGGTTTTACATAACCTCAGTTTCCCAACATCAACACATTTCGTCAACATGTCTGCCGGGTTCTTTGCACCCTCTATCTTCTCCAAGCACATATCACCATCCTCCACTGCCCTGCGAGTGAAATGGTATCGCCTTCTGATGTGCTTTGTCTTCGAATGATAGACTGGATTTTTCACCAACTGTATGGCACTCTGGCTATCTGAGTAAAGAATCTTCTCGCTCTGCTTCTTGCCCAATTCCTCAAGATAATCTGCCAGCCATATCATCTCTTTCCCAGCTTCAGCTATTGCCACATACTCAGCTTCAGTAGATGAAAGAGAAACACACTTCTGAAGCCTGGACATCCAACTCACTGCTGTTCCACCTATGGTGTAAATGTACCCGGATGTACTCTTGCTCGAGTCAACATCCCCACCAAGATCAGCATCCACAAAACCCTGTAGAGTCACCTTGCCTTTGCCAAAACAAAGTGAAGTACTGGATGTACCTCTCAGATATCTCAGAAGCCACTTCACAGCTTCCCAATGCTCTTTCCCAGGGTTCGCCATGTACCTGCTAACAACTCCCACTGCATGTGCTATATCAGGTCTAGTGCAGACCATAGCATACATCAAACTACCAACTGCTGAAGCATATGGAACAAGTGCCATGTGATCACGCTCCTCGGCAGTCTTGGGTGACTGCTCCTTTGACAATTTAAAGTGATTTGCCAATGGAGTAGTCCTGGGTTTAGCATCATTAACCCTGAATCTGCTCAGCACCTTCTCAATGTACAACTCCTGAGATAGATTTAAAGTGCCAGCAGATCTATCCCGAGAAATCTTCATCCCCAAAATCTGCTTTGCTGGACCCAAATCTTTCATCTCAAACGCTGCAGACAACCTTGTCTTCAGATTGTTAATCTCCCTCATACTAGATCCTGCAATCAACATATCATCCACATACAAGAGTAGAAAGACATATGAATCAGTGTATTTCTTGAAGTAACAACAAGGATCCTTTTCAGCTTTGCAGAATCCACTCTTGGTCATGAAGGAGTCAAACTTCTTGTACCACTGCCTTGGTGCTTGCTTTAGTCCATACAAGCTCCTGGTGAGCTTGCACACCATGTGTTCCTTGCCTGGAACCACAAATCCTTCCGGTTGCTGCATATAGATCTCTTTGTCCAGATCTCCATGTAAAAATGCTGTTTTTACATCCATTTGCTCTAGATGCAAATTCTCCGATGCAACAACACTCAACAGAATTCGAATAGAGGTTAACTTCACAACAGGAGAGAATATTTCAGCATAATCAATACCTTTCCTTTGTGAATATCCTTTAACCACTAAACGAGCCTTGAACCTTCTTTTGCCATCTGGTTCAGTCTTGATTCTGAACACCCACTTGTTCAGCAAAGCTCTCTTCCCTGCAGGTAACTCAGTCAACACCCATGTGTCGTTCTTCTCAAGTGACCTCATCTCATCATCCATGGCTTGCTCCCACTTGATCGAATCCTCCACCTGTAGGGCCTCATCAAAAGACTCTGGTTCCCCCTCATCAGTCAGCAATAGATAGTGTAATGAAGGTGAATACCTATCTGGTGCCCTGATGGATCTGGATGATCTCCTTAACACCTGCTCAGGTGTAACTTGCTCCACTTCAGATTCTTCAGTAGGAGTTGGTTGAGTATCTGCTTCGACATCTCTGGGGTTACTCTTCTCCAACTCAACCTCAACTCCCACTTGCTTTGTAATCTCTAGAACCTTCTGCTCTCTGTCCTTGTACAGGACAGACTCATCAAATGTCACGTCACAATGTCTCAGGATCTTTCTGTTCTTGTCATCCCAAAACCTGTAACCAAACAAATCAGAACCATAGCCTATGAAGTAACACTTCACAGCCTTGGCATCAAGCTTGTCTCTCTTTTCTGGATCAACATGAACATAAGCAGTGCAACCAAAAGTCCTCAAGTGTGAGTACTTGAGTTCTTTTCCTGTCCACACCTCCTCTGGAATCTTGAACCCTAAAGGAACTGATGGTCCCCTGTTGATCAAGTATGCAGCTGTGCTCACAGCATCCGCCCAAAGTGTTTTGGGCAGCCCACAGTGTATCCTCATACTCCTTGCACGCTCATTCAATGTTCTGTTCATCCTCTCAGCAATTCCATTCTGCCTTGCCTTACTAGGAACTGTTCTCATCAATCTGATTCCCTCAGCTGCACAGAATGCCTTGATTTT